>NC_044060.1:3803586-3988586 GCF_902167405.1 Gadus morhua | reverse complement strand
GAGATAGGAGGACTCAATCGACGCAAGGAGTGGACATGGTGTTGGGGTCAGGGGCTTTATTCCCTGCCAAAGTTCTGGGTTTGAGAGGAGAGCAAAAATATACCACAAAGCCCTCAGATATAGGAGGCCTTGATCGGTCAGGCGCTTTATTCCCAGCCAAAGGGAATCAAGTATGCATACAAACAACCAACCACATACACATGCACAGACACATCGCTTACACATAAATACAACACACATACACACACAGACAAACATAATCACAGACACAAACATGCACAGACATACACATACAGACAACCACACACACACAGACTCATACATAAAAACACACATACTTACACATGCATACAGACACATACGGTAAATACACATACACAGACACACACATACACAAACATACACACACTGCACATGGCTCACATATTTAATGGCAGAAGGAATATGATCTTCAATAAAAACTCAGCGAGAGAGAGAGAGAGAGAGAGAGGGAGAGGGAGACAGGGGGAGAGGGAGACAGAGAGAGAGAGAGAGAAGCGAAGGAAGTGGTTAGAGGTGCCACATGCACACACAAACACAAACATATACACACATACAAAAACACACACATGGACACAAACATTGCTTCTCCGCCTTGTGACGGTGTTGTGGTACAGAGTGGATCAGCTCACCGCCTCGAGACTGAGGGTGAGGTGTGAACCGGTAACGCGTCGATCCACAGCCCGGCTCATCGCTCGCTGTGGATTAGCGCCGTGCGTCTCCTGCTCACACAAAGAGCAGGAGAGCCATCAGCGGAAATACAGAGAGCGCAGCGACCCGCTATGTCCAATAGACTCACTCTGAACGGCTGCTGGGGCTGCACAGGGCGGCATGTGGCTCAGGAGGTGGAGCGGGTTGGCTGGTAACCGGAGGGTTCCTAGTTCGATCCCCGGCTCCGAACTAGCGTCCGGTGTCGAGGTGTCCCTGAGCAAGACGCCTCGCAGTAACTGCTCCCGACGGGATGGCTGTCGCCTGGCATGGTTGACTCATCGGTGTGTTGATGTGTGCATGAATGGCTCTTTGAGTGGCCGCTGGATAGAAAAGCGCCGTATAAATGCACGTATAGTGCAGTCCATTTACCATTTGATAATATAACGCAGGCACGGCAGATAAACCATCATTTTAGGATGACGATGAGTAAATTACAAAACAAAATAAAAAAATCTTAAAATATAGATATATATATTAAATATTGTCATAATTAATAACGGGAATTTGTACCCACGAGTTGTAACAGCAAACAGCCATTTGTTTTAATCCAACAGTGCGAGAGCGCTGAATTAATGCTTGGATGCGATGAATGTGTAGCCGCTTCCTAGCACAACAGTGCAGATAAGAAGAGCATTGTGGGAGCGGTCCCACGGTGTGCTGAGTGTGCAGGAAGTGAACAAGGGGCCCCGTGCCTCTTGATAGCGAACCAACACCTTGTAGTGCCAACGTCTGACTGGCGTTCACTTTTAATTTGCCAGATACCTCCTGTACGGCTGTCGCGCGACACACCGTCGAAGTTTGGATTTGTGTAACACAGGGACGGTAAATGGATGTTGTTGTTCAGATAACGTCTACGCTCTGTTACACACGACTGTTCCTCGTACGGTAGGATTGCAGAATACACTGCAGCGGTGAAACTTTATTTCTGCGTGCGATGGTAGTAAGCCGACTAGCCGAGACCGTGGATGCAGTGGAAATGTAAAGGTGTTGTAAATGTTAAATGGTGAGTGGACTGCAATCATACGACACTTTTCTAACCAGTGGCAACCCAAAGCACCGTAGAATATTCACCTGTTCATGCATAGATTCAGTGGTGATAACCATGCAAGCCAACAGCCAGATTTTCAGGAGCAGTCAGGGTGAGGTGTCATGCTCAGGGAAACCTCGACACTCAGCTAGGAGGAGCCGGGGATCGAACCAGCAACCTCCGGTTACAAGCCAACCCGCTCTACGTGCTGAGCCCCATGCCCGTTGTCACCAGAGTGGGCCGAAGAATGTGCGACATTCACAAACATCTCACATTCAAAATTCAAAAACCAACTGGTTTAGTCATCATGGTCGTCTGGGAAGGGGCTTTACTGGCAACGCTGTGGTGGGCAAATGTACCGGGTGTGTGAGTGTCAAACCCAATGGAAAGAACTCAATGAATCTGGACTCGTTTTCACACCAATTTCCTTGGGTATAAAAGTATAATATTCACATTTCGAGTACATTTGGAAAGTTAAGCCCAAATAGTTAAAACTGTCTATGCCTGGAATTCGGAGGACCCAAAGAAAATAATTTGCTAAGAATGACTGTAGTGATGGTGTTCATAAGGTGCAGCAGTGGCACCTGTGCAAGGAGTTTAAATAAGTACTCAACTAAATACAGAGCTCAACTGTAATGCAAATCAAACATCTGCTAAATATTATCAATCTCATATTCATTTTCGTTTTCATTTCCATTAAGGGCATTTAGCAGACGCTTTTATCCAAAGCGACTTATTATGAGTATATTTGTCAGAAGAAGGAGAAACAATATATCGCTGTTGGTACAGTAAGGATGTCCTTAGATCCAAGTGCCAAGCACTAACTATCGCTAGGTTAACCCATTCCCCGTATACAACAAAGATAGCTAGGATAAGACGCTACACCATGCTAATTACTATTTTTAAGTGCAAGGATGTACAATCCACAATAAGTGTGTACATTAAGTGCCAGGACGTACAACATACAATATGGACTGTTGACGGTAAGGGTCAGTCACAATGGACTGTTGAATGTGTATGTCGGTAACAATGGACTGTGTGGGTCAGTAACGTTGGACTGTTGACTGTGTGGGTCGGTAACGTTGGACTGTTGACTGTGTGGGTCAGTAACGTTGGACTGTTGACTGTGTGGGTCGGTAACGTTGGACTGTTGACTGTGTGGGTCAGTAACGTTGGACTGTTGACTGTGTGGGTCAGTAACGTTGGACTGTTAACTGTGTGGGTCGGTAACGTTGGACTGTTGACTGTGTGGGTCGGTAACGTTGGACTGTTGACTGTGTGGGTCAGTAACGTTGGACTGTTGACTGTGTGGGTCAGTAACGTTGGACTGTTGACTGTGTGGGTCGGTAACGTTGGACTGTTGACTGTGTGGGTCGGTAACGTTGGACTGTTGACTGTGTGGGTCAGTAACGTTGGACTGTTGACTGTGTGGGTCAGTAACGTTGGACCGTTGACTGTGTGGGTCAGTAACGTTGGACTGTTGACTGTGTGGGTCGGTAACGTTGGACTGTTGACTGTGTGGGTCGGTAACGCTGGACTGTTGACTGTTGTGTCCTTGGTAGGCATCGCCGGGAACCCGGTCCTGTTCAACGAGAACGGGGACGCCCCGGGCCGCTACGAGATCTACCAGTACCAGATCAGGAACCGGACCGCTGAGTACAAGATCATCGGCCACTGGACCGACCAGCTGCACCTTAACGTGAGACCGACACCACACACACACGCACACACACGCACACGCTCACGCACACGCACACACACACACACGCACACACACGCACACACACACACACACACACACCCCTGCACAACACACAGACACACATGAACACCCGCGGACATGCACGCATACAGACACAGTAAACACAGTACACACAGTTCCCGTAGACACACACACTCCTGCAGAACTCACAAGTACACACACACACACACACACACACACACACACACACACTCTTGCTGCATACACAAAACCACCGTAGTACACACCCTCCCTTAATAACGCAGTACACATGAATGCACACAAACTCACTCCCACGGCAAACACACAAACAAACATAATACATAATAAACAAACAACTCCTACCGTACACGTACACACACACTCCCGAAGTCCACGTACACACACTCCCCGTAGTAAACCCACACAAACCCACAGCTTCCCCCACCGCCCCCCTCCACCCAGGGCATCCAGCACTCCGATGTGCTGCTGGTGATGGAGTGTTTGCCAGGGGAATCCGGCTGCTTGTCGGGGGCTCTGCAGCTGTGTTTGCGTGTAATTCCTCCCCAGAGCCTTTTGTCCCCCCCTGCTCAGCCCCGTCTCCTTCAAAAGGTGTAAACACACGCAGGGTGCGTTTGAATGACGAACCGGGGCTGGCTCAGAGGAGCAGAGGAGCGAAGCCCCGGACTTAAGGACAGACAGACACTTCAGACGCTGTCACTTACTTTAAAAACTGGAACTCAAACTATTTTTCTTGGCAAGAGGATAAAAGTAATAACGTAAAGGAAGGGAATGACAATGAATTACATTAAGGGTTTCGAAATCACAAATCACGCTTTTGGCAAATAACTTGCCTGGGGCGGCGGGGAGGAAGAAGAACACAGTGTTGACTGACTACAGTCTGCTTTAGGGCGCCCAGCGCTGTCTGTTCCCTTTGTCCCGATAGCTTCCTTAGGTAAGCTACTTCTATGGCTTTCCTTTCTTTCGCCTGTAAAGCTGCTTTAAGTTAATTAGCAGTCTTTGAGCTCTTAATTGAATGGAAAGGCGAAGACAAACAGCTTTGAGTTGGGAATGCACCTTTGAAAGCAAACATAACATTAAGTCTGACGCTTTTTAACGACACAAAGACAAGTTTATCTCCCGTGGCAGACTCCGGGGGAATATTTCTCAACCCAAACCGAAGGCTTTTGTGCTTTTTCACTGTTACGTTAATCCCGAGGCAATAGCACGGTCGTGTATTGAGAGCCAACGCTACGTGGGACCAGACAAATATTTATAACACAATAATACTATCAACATCAGCAGTATCGAGAATGACATCAAGAGCTCAAAAGCTTTGTGTGTCAACAAGGGCGGTAACTCCAATGTTAATTTGTCGGGTTGTGTTATGACGGTTTGTATACGATTCAATATATTATATTTTCTCATTCGTATTCTGGAGATAACACTGGACAGGATAACAAACAAACTCTTTTCCAAACCATCATCGGCTCATTGCTATTCCCCTGCTGTCTCCAGCCAGAGGGCTGTTATTGAGACGGAGGTTTCTCTCCGTCCATCTCCCTCCGTCTCTCAACCTCCCCCGTCTCCCCCGGTCTCCCAACCTCCCCCCCGTGATCCCCCCCGTCTCCCCCGGTCTCCAAACCTCCCCCATGATCCCCCCCGTCTCCCCCGGTCTCCAAACCTCCCCCATGATCCCTCTCGTCTCCCCCGTCTCTGCCCTCCGTCTCCCCCGGTCTCCAAACCTCCCTCTGATGCCTCTCGTCTCCCCCGGTCTCCAAACCTCCCTCTGATCCTCTCCCCTCTCCCCCCCTGTCTCCCCCCAGGTGCGCACCATGCAGTGGCCGGGCGGCGTGCGCCGGGTGCCCTCCTCCATCTGCAGCCAGGCCTGCAAGGCGGGCGAGCGCAAGAAGACGGTGAAGGGCATCCCGTGCTGCTGGCACTGCGAGCGCTGCGACGGCTACCAGTAGCAGGCTGACACCTTCAGCTGCAAGATGTGCCGCTTCGACCTGCGGCCCAACGCCAACCACACGGGCTGCGACCCCATCCCCATCGTGAAGCTGGAGTGGAGCTCCCCTTGGGCGGTCATCCCCGTGCTCATCGCCGTGGCGGGCATCAGCGCCACGCTCTTCGTGGTGGTCACCTTCGTGCGCTACAACGACACGCCCATCGTCAAGGCGTCGGGGCGGGAGCTGAGCTACGTGCTGCTGACGGGGATCTTCCTGTGTTACGCCAACACCTTCCTGATGATCTCCACGCCCGACGTGGGCGTGTGCTCCATGCGGCGGATCTTCCTGGGCCTGGGCATGAGCATCAGCTACGCGGCGCTGCTCACCAAGACCAACCGCATCTACCGCATCTTCGAGCAGGGCGGCGTGTCGGTGAGCGCGCCGCGCCTCATCTCGCCCGCCTCCCAGCTGGTCATCACCTTCGCCCTGGCGGCGGTGCAGCTGCTGGGCGTGTGCATCTGGTTCGGCGTGGACCCGTCGCAGGCCGTCATCGACTACGAGGACCAGCGCACGTCCAACCCGCTGATGGCGCGCGGCGTGCTGAAGTGCGACATCTCGGACCTGTCGCTCATCTGCCTGCTGGGCTACAGCATGCTGCTGATGGTCACGTGCACGGTGTACGCCATCAAGACCCGCGGCGTGCCCGAGACCTTCAACGAGGCCAAGCCCATCGGCTTCACCATGTACACCACCTGCATCATCTGGCTGGCCTTCATCCCCATCTTCTTCGGCACCTCGCAGTCCACCGAGAAGGTAGGGCCCACTACCTTCGGGTCAGCCCCCCCCTCCCTCCCAACACCCTCCCCTGCTGCCTCTGTGTGTGTTTGTGTGTTTGTGTGTGGGTGTGTGTGCCACATGGGTCAGTGTGTCTGTGTGCCTATGTGTGTTTGTGTGCCATTGTGTGCGTGTGTTTGTGTGTGTATGAGCATGTGTGGAAGTCTGTGTGTGTGTCTGTTTGTGTCTGTGTGTGTGTGTGTGTGTGCGTGCATGTGTGTGTGTGTGTGTGTGTGTGTTCGTCGTTTTCCTCTCACTTGTTTTTTGTCTCCACTTTGTGTTTGTTTTGCTATTTTTTCGACAGCAGACAGTAAACTAACAGCAAATCCACATCCAATAATCCTTGGACAGGAGTGTTCTGTATCGTCTCCCTTCCTTGATTATCTCCCTCAACCTGTCTGGGTTAATTCTCCTTCTCCCCCCCCCCCCCCCCCCCCCCCCCCCCCAGGTTGTTTTTCTTATCCTGGTTCGTCTTTTGTTGTTCAAATGGTTTTCTTTAGAGGCTCTCCTACTCTCCTCCTCTCAGCAGCCTGGCGACGTTGGAGGAGTAGGGGGGCTGGGGGTGGGGGGGGGGGACCTTGATTATAAAACAAACAAGCACGCTTCTTCGAGAGGCATTTCAAATGAAGATGAGCCTCTGCCTGGATATAAGACACTTCAGCAAATTACATTTTTCCCTTTTCCGTAAAGTTACGATTGGTTTTTGGCCACAAGTTTAATTTAGTTTTTTTTTACCGTCCTCGCTCCTTCCGACGAAGAGACCGCTTCAAAGACATCGAGTTTAAGAGGAACTTTTTATTCTAAGTAAAATAAATGAATTTCTGGGTGTTACCGGGGTTTGACCCTGCTTTATCTCCTGCCACAGACAACCTCGTAAACAAGCAACACAATCTCACCACTCGGATATTTCTCTTGAAAGACGCACGCCACGACAAATTAGGGCCGATCCCGCGGGAGCTGTTTACACCACGAGCAGCTTTCCTCTCTTCTCCCTCCCGTGTCAAATCAATGTGTCTGCCGTCGCACAGCCATGTCTGAGATCCAGCCCAGAGAGACAGAGACGGGCGCGCAGGGCGGGGGAATCGGGGGTCAAACGAGGTCCAGACACAGGGGTCATGAGTGTTCGACGTTAGGCTCAGCACTCGGGCCCGGCCGCCCGTGGCAGCGGTACGGTGAGAGGGGGGGGGTTGAGAGATTGTCTTTTTGGCCGGTTGTTTGCTGTGTCACAGGAGAGGACACAACAGTCAATGGGAAGAAAAGCCGAATCCTGGCATGACCACTATCGGCTGTGCCAGAACCAGCCCGACAGATGCAACAAATTAATCCTCACCTCCTTCCCACAGGGATTTGTGAAGACAATGCATCAAAATGTTGGCCTGAAAGTCTGCTCTTTGATAGTCTCCCTTTGTTGGAGATGTTTTTCCGCGCGAGGGAGTGTGTACAATTGTGTCATTCTCGGCAGTCCAAAAAAAAAGCCTTTGACGAATGGACTGTGCTGCGGAAAGTTTGAGGGCGGCTGTGAATCCAAAATGGATTCCTCCTGAAGAGTGCAGGATGTGGTTAAGCACGACGTCGCTTTATCTGAGCCGTACAGGACACGTTTTACAACCCCAGTAACGGCTCCGATTATTTCTGTGTTGCCATTATCAGTATGCATAGATTTAAAATACATTTGACATCGGCACTCCTGTTAAGTTAGGTCTTAGGGCGAGGGTTTACGACTCCCTGTTTGAAGGATATGGGACTGAAGTCCAAAGTCTGTAGCATACCTGTAGGTATCTTCGAGCAGGATGCTCTAACCTTTCACCTGCTCCTTAATGACATGCGAGTAGCGAAACAGAGTAGAGATATTGTCATGGTATCAGAGGAAGATGAAGTGGCCCTTCACTGCCTACAGGCTGCGGAGTGTGACGAGACTGATCACAGAGTCTGCAAGACCGCGACGCAATCCAGCAAAACAATAATTGCGAAGGGTGAGGCCGGCTGAAATCGAAGTCTGTTTGGACTGATGGACGCGACCCGGGGGTCGAGGCAAACAGCGGCAACGAGGAGGAACTCTCGAGTGGTTCATCGTTCTGTTTTCATCGCCCCAGCTCCCGGTCGGCTTTGTCCTGCTTTTCTCGGCGTAACTGATCGCAGCCAATCAATGCAGCTTGGCTAAAAGGTAACAAAGCAGCCAATTACCACTATGTTTCTGGAGCCTGATCCAAACCAATTTGTGCTCCCACCAGGCTGGCGAGAACACAGCGGGGGGGGTTTGTGCATCCAATTGCTTTGCCAGAATTACCTGTTAACAAACTCATTGGCACCACCACGGCCTCGCTTGGGCAAACGCATTATCCGAAGTGTAGACCTCATCCTAACATGATGTGGATGATATCTGACGGCAGGATTTCACACGATTGATGTCACAAGTTATATAATAAACGATTCAACAGTTAATATAGTAGTCCTAGCATTTCCATCCAGGGATTAATACTGGTTTATCTTATCTGAGTACGTTTTCAAAGATAAGATATCGTTGTATTTTTTTTTTTTGGAAGGGTTTAGTTATTTGAATCAAAAGGTGTGCAGGTTTAGTACTTTGATCTCAAGAGTTGGTAGGTCAAGTAGTTTCAATCAAGAGTTGGTAGGTTTTTGTAGTTTGTTGTTTAAATCACGAGGTGTAGAAGGGTGTTGCAGTCCTCTGACACCTTGTTAACGCTATCATTGGTTTGATTAGAACAAATGTTTGTCCCGCTAGCTTGTTCTCAACTGATGGAGTGCTTGTGTTGTTGTAGTTTGTAGCGGCTGGTGTTTTACCAAGCGTGTGATGCGTACCTGTGCGTACGTCACACATGCCTTTGGGTTGTGTACTAAGGTCAAAAAAGTCACTTTTTTACCTCCAGCTGAAAGGTTGTGAGTTGGATCCCTCATACATGCAGCCTAGCCTGTAGGCATCTTGAGCAAGATGACTAAACCTTCCTCCTAAATAAGGACTTAGTTATACAACATTTACATTTGCGTTTACATTTAGGGCATGTAAGCAGACGTTTTTATCCAAAGCGACTTACAGTAAGTACATTTGTCAGAAGAAAGAGAAATATCATATCGTTGTCACACAACAGTAAGGATGTTCACAGAGGAACCAAGTAAAGTGCCAAGCTCTAACAAAATAGTATTAAAGGGTAAGTCACTTTGGATGAGACTGCTAAATGGCTTAATTCACAACATAAACGTGTTGTGTAACACAGGTGTGCCCAACAACAGAAATATATGTAAATAAATGTGTTGCATGTAAATACTAATCCAAACACCAAGTAAACAAACTCTAGTCAATATCTCCCCACATACACACACCATCCAATGTATGTTCTCCTCCCTTACTAGTGAGGTCATTTCACATTCATAATCACATTCCTGCTCAGTTTGAGTCCCGATGCTAATATCCTGTCCTGCCTGTAAATACAGCCTAATGGAGGAGTACGATGCTTCACATTCTCTGTTTCACGTCTCCTGAGCGGCAGAAACCAACCCACTCTCACCGCCGTCTTGTTTCAGTATTCCATATCCTGCCTTGGAAGATGAAGAGGATGTTAATACGGAGCAGAGATTAATAATTCCCTCTTTACTGTTGTTTCAGAAAGGGTCATCCATTGTCTGGCCTCAGAATAGTAAAGTAGCTGTATGGAAAAGTTGCTGTTGTCTTACTTCAAATACAGAATTAACAAACTTTAATAGTTTTTTTCCCTCTCTGTCTCTCGCAGAGTTGGGGCTGCATGTGATAGAGTGGGTTGGCTGGTAACCGGAAGGTTGCTAGTTCGATCCCCGCTCCTCCTAGCTTCTGAGTGTCGAGTGTCCCTGAGCAAGACGCCTCACCTTGACTGTGCTCCCGACGAGGCTGGCTGTCGCCTTGCGTGGCTGACAAACCGCCGTCAGTGTCCTGAATGTGTGTATGTTAGGCAATATTGTAAAGGGCTTTGAGGGTCCACTGGTTAGAAAGGCGCTGTATAATTGCAGTCCTCATAGATGAAACTCCAGGCCTTGTTAATTAAGATTTCCCCTGGAAGCAAAACCAACTGTAGACACAAACAGCTGGTAGAGGAGCTGGCGTCTAATCAGGGGACATTCGAGGGTCCGCCTTCAGCACGGGGAGGGGGGAAATCAAACAGGAACAGGAAGTGGAGGAAGCTCTCCTCGGTGGTGGGCGAACGTGGCGGGCTCTCATGTGAAGTCCTTTCTTCTCGGCTCCGGCGCCTTATCACGGCCTGAACACAACACAGACTCCCCACCAACACCCCCCTACCGAACGGGTCTGGGGCGACACGACGCAGAGTTCCAAACGCTCAGGTGCTTTCATCAGAGTCGCCGATTCAGCCTTAAGTTCTGTCGCCGTTTTTTTCTCCCCTTTCGTTCCGTTTTTTTCCGGCGTTCCTCCAGCTTGTCATTAAAAAACCGAGGCGGTAAACGACAACAAAAGCCGCAGGTGCGCGGCGGGAAGAGGGACGAGGTAATTGTGTGGAACAGAGACAGACTCTCTGACGCGGTTGCGTAAACAGCGCTCTCCGTCTGAAAGGAAGGAGCGTGTGGGAGGGGGGGGCGTGCTGATCACGGGCCTACTGTACATGGCAGGCCCACAAAGCCTCCATCAAACCGGAAGGCGACACCACGCCCCCCCCACGATTAAACGCTTCCACTACCCCTGGGTTGCGTGTTCATGCGTGTGTGCACGTGTGTGTGTGTGCACGTGTGTGTGTGTGTGTGTGTCTGTGCATGCACAAGTGTGTGTCTTTGTACCTTGTGTGCCACTGTGTCTGTGTCTGTGGGCGCATGTGCGCGTGTCTGTGTGTGTCACGTGTGCGTGTCTGTGTCTGTGCGTGCGCTCGCTTCGTTGCTACCTTTTACTGGCGGGTTCCCGGCAGTGTGGACAGTCACGCATTTGTCATCCGGTGTCAGAACAAATGTGACCAATGCCAGGGGAGACTCTCCCTCCATCATTCACAATGAGAGGGGGGTGGTGGTGGCGGTGGTGGCGGTGGCGGTCCGGGGGGGACATATGATGTGATACGCGAGCTTGACGGCCCTGGTTTGATGCCAGCCCCAGTAGATGGATGTCACACCTGTTGGAGCTGCAGGACGGTGTGATGGGTGAGAGAGGGGGGAGATGGGGGAGGTAGGGGAGGCGGCGGTGGGGGGGGGAGTGACGAGCCACCCAACCCTAAAGCCGGTCTCCCCCTCCCCCGAGGGACCAGCTCAACCCAGCCACACACGAGGGGGCTCCGGAGTATGGGGTTATGAATCAGGCCGATCAAACGGCCGTTTCTAGTGGGGTCCTCTCCTCAGAGACCCCCCATCAGTCCTGGGTTAACACTCCGGGTGCCAGGAGAGCACCTGTTGAGGTTCCGGGAGACTTCAGCGCACGGTGAATAGCTGGAGAGCGGAGGATGTCACGCGTGGAGCTGAGGCACAGCGGGCCATCCTTCTCCCCCGCGGCTTTGCTATCCCACCCGGAGCGCCCCCCCCCCCACGATCCGTCTCTACAGAGACGGAGACAAAGCGATGACTCAGAGCGTCTCAGACCCGCCTCTCTCGCTCTCTCTTTCTTTCTTTTTTTCCCGCTCAGTGACTCATAGCATCGTTTGCATTCTTCTTCATCTCTTTCAGTGTTTTCTCGTTTTCTCGATTTCTCTCTTTTATGGTTTTCTTTGCTATTCCTTTCTTTCCCTTCCTCCTCCCTCCCACCACCCAGAGACAAACGTTGACGCGAGGTGAGACATAGTATAGACACTGCAAGCGTGTATACGCGACCACCCGCACGTCTCTGTAGAGATACAGAGTATAGACACTGTTAGCGTGTATATAGCGTGTATTAGCACCAACGTGAACACACAGACCATGTGGTTCACATCGTTCTGGTGTCCGGCGGTTTAAGCTGAGCACCGCTGGCCTCTGGCCTCTCTGTAGGGAAGAGGTCAGAGCATAGAGGCCGGCCAGCCAACCGCCCGCCTCCATGAATCCCATCCCCTTCAGGGCCTCGCTCTGTTTGTCCCTCAAGGCTCCCGTTGGGTTATCGGTTGAATTAAGAGGCGCTTATAGGCGGACCGTGAGCATAAGGCTTCCAGTGCACTGCGGTCCTCCGGGCTGCATAACGATGCCCTCGCTGACCCCCAGAGTGGGAGCCTCACAACGGCTTAGTTTTGAGTTCATTCATCAAAGACCCGGGTGATCCATGGAGATCCGTCCACGTGGGAAGTGGCCTTCTTTACATTGACCCCCCCGCGTATCGGCCTGACACGATCCCATTGGCTCTCAGGCCTCTCCTTGGGCTGCTGGTGAGTCTCCCGGGGCCTCCCGCCTTGGCGGAGCGTCGGCCACTCATCTCGCTGCGTGAACTGCGTAGGCTCGCCGTTCATTAGCAGCCGCGCGGCGTCCGCCCGCTCCATCATCTGAAGCCCGGCCTGCGGCTCTCGGCTGATGACTGCGCTGAGGAACGGCAGAGAGGTACACGCCTTGCCTTTCTCTCTAAGATCCTCTTTATGGGCTGATCGGGTACAAAGCGATCAGGAGGGAGAGGATTAATAAGGCGGTGACAGTTAACAGCAGCCAGTCAACGGCAGTCAGTCAACAGCAGTCAATTAAAGCCAGTCAGTCAACAAAAGGCTGTCAACATTAGTCAGTAAAGAGCAGCCAGCCAACGGCAGTCAGTCAACAACAGTCAGTCTACAGCATTCAGTAAAAAGCAGTCAGTCGACAGCAGCCAGTCAATAGTCTGTCAACAGCAGTCAGTCCACAGCAGTCAGTAAAAACCATTCAGTCGACAGCAGCCAGTCAAAAGTCTGTCAACAGCAGTCAGTCAACAACAGTCAGTCAACAGCAGTCAGTCAACAAAAGTATGTCAACATCAGTCAATAAAAGCAGTCAGTCAACATCGGTCAGTCATAAGCAGCCAATCAGTAAAAAACTGTAAGTAAAAATCAGCAAACAGCAGCCAGTCAGTAAAAATCTGTCTGTCAAACAGCAGCTAGTCAACCAAGTCCATCAACAGCATCCAGTCCAAAAAAGTTATTCAACAGCAGTCAGTCAACTGCTGTTGACTGACTGCAGGTTCATTCAGTGAGAGACACCCATCGTTGCAAAAGCATCTAATCATTTCAAGTAAAGAAAACTATAATTTCAAAGTCAATATGTTGGATGTCAAATGGCCTGTGGTGATTGGTTGAATCCCTGAATCGACTCCTTCATGCCTTCACTGGTCCAGAGAATTCTGTCCTGGGGCGGCAGACGTTTCTCCATCCTTGTTATTTTGCACTCATTGTGCCAACAGTTTGAATGGGGAGTCAGTGATCCGAGCCCAGAGCGGCTCCTATAGCTGGGAGGGGTCGGCACAGCTGTCCCTCCCTCCATCCATCTCCCACTCGTCCCCCAACCCCCAACCCCCAACCCAGGCCCTGCTACGAGACCTGGGTGGGGATGAGGTACGCCCCAGCACAGAGGAGGAGGGGGCAATAATGAAAACAAATAGCAAATAGACTCCTGCCTCTCAGGCGGGGGGTCAACCCCTTAGGGGAGGGGAAGGCAGGAACTAGATATCAGTAGGGAGTCCGCAAGGGATGGAGACAGTAAAGGGGAGAGAGAGAGAGAGAGAGAGAGAGAGAGAGAGAGAGAGAGAGAGAGAGAGGAGAGAGGGAGAGGGAGAGGGATAGGGAGAGGGATAGGGAGAGAGAGAGAGAGAGGGGGGGGAGGGAGGAGGAGAGAGGAGGAGGGGGAGAGAGAGAGAGAGAGAGAGAGAGAGAGAGGAGGGGGAGAGAGAGAGAGAGCGTGAGAGAGAGAGAGAGAGAGGGAGAGAGAGAGAGAGAGAGAGAGAGAGAGAAGAGAGTGAGAGAGAGAGAGAGAAGGGGGAGGGGGAGAGAGAGAGAGAGAGAGAGAGAGAGAGAGAGAGAGAGAGAGAGAGGGGGGGAGGGAGAGAGAGAGAGGGGGAGGGGGAGAGGGAGAGAGGGAGAGAGAGAGAGAGAGAGAGAGGGGAGAGGGAGAGAGAGAGGGAGAGAGAGGTGTTATTGGTTATCGGGCTCGTTCCGGAACCCCCTACAGTCCTTGCAGGGCGGGTCTCCTCGGCCCGTCTCATTCCTGGTTTGGGTGGTTGGTGGGGGTGCGAGGGTCAGGGCTCGGGCGCATTCCAATCAGAAGGTATCTGCTGTTCCTCCTCCCCCCTCCCCCCCCTCCCTATCGTGGGTCAGCTAAACAGGAAGTCCAGCGAGGAACACCAGCCGTTCCGCCGTTCCAGTCGGTGCAGCCTTCCGTCCGCTTTGTGTTGATTGGTCGGGATGATTTATAATGGAGCCGGCGTGTTGGGGGTCGAGGGGCTGCTCCCCGGGACCCGGCCCTGCTCCCTGGATCAGAGGGGCCGGTCGTCTGGAAGTCACACCTTTATGGGGTTGTTGTGGTCTCGAGTTCAACGGCCGGCATCAAATTTGTGTTGCGGATAACTCTATGGCCGCATTAAAACCGGCGCCACTGAGATATTAAACAAACAAGGCCTGGCTCCGAACGCCGAGAGCGACGCTGGGATGGTTGCTCCGGAATATAATTTTAGCGGCGTCGTATATTCCGATCTTTGCGCCCGGGCGTTTCCATCGGAGTAAGCCTCCTCCCTACAGCAGCCGACCTCCGGACAGGTCGTTGCGTCCGCTAATTAGAACGAGCCGCAGCAGATGTCCTTGTTTTACGGCGGCCTCCCGCTCGCCCACACAGGGAACACACCAACATCGCAAGAATCATAATGGTCGCATAAGCTTGAAGAAACACACCAAATAGCGTTGTAAGCCTACACATCGCGGGAAGCAACGCAACAACAGAGCAAGAATCATCAGGGCACACGAGGGTCAGAACACACTTAACAGCGCTGTGCACATCTTAACAACGCACCCAAGAATAATAAGGGTCACACAAGGGTCAAAACACACTACACAGTGTTGTACACAACACGGGAAACACATAAGAAGCGCAAGAATCAAGAGGGTCACACGAGTGTCAAAACACACTACACAGTTTTGTGCACATCATAACAACGCACACAAGAATAATAAGCTTGCCCATGGCCTTTTATGAGGTCACCTCTGCCATTTTTGTATAGATTACAAATAATTCAAACCGAAATCCAACTGTATACAAAATCTGTGGTTGAGAACCTCCTCGAGATGAGTAAAGGCTTCATTCAGTTGAGACTTGTTGCTTTGTGTGACATTTGTTGGTGCGTCCTTAACCCCCCCCCCTCCCCCCCCCTCGCCGAAACCCCCCTCCCACCCCCCCGGTCCCCATTATTTTTCAAACCATGGCCACGGCCCAGATCATAAGGGTCAAATCAGTGTCAAAACACAAACACATCCTTGATTAAAAGTGACTGACGTGCTCTCTCTGACTGTGTTTGTGTTCTGTGCGTGTGTTTTTGTGTGTGTGTGTTCTCTGTGTGTGTTTGTTCTGTGTGTGTGTGTGTGTGTTCTCTCTGTGTGTGTGTGTTCGGTGTGTGTGTGTGTGTGTGTGTGTGTGTGTGTGTGTGTGTGTGTGTGTGTGTGTGTGTGTGTGTGTGTGTGTGTGCGTGTGTGTGTTTGTGTGCTTGTGTCCCCCCCCCAGATGTACATCCAGACCACCACGCTGACCATCTCGGTGAGCCTGAGTGCCTCGGTGTCCCTGGGCCTGCTCTACATGCCCAAGGTGTACGTGGTCCTTCTGCACCCGGAGCAGAACGTGCCCAAGCGCACCCGCAGCCTGAAGGCCGTGGTCACCGCCGCCACCATGTCCAACAAGTTCAACCCCAAGGCCAGCCTGAGGCCCAACGGCGAGGCCAAGACCGAGCTCTGCGAGAGCCTGGACTCACAAAGTAAGGGCTCTGGGTCACTGAGTCTCGACTCACAAACTAAGCAGTCTGGGTCGATTCAGGGGTCTGGCCTCACAAAGTAAGGGTTCTGATCTTTAGTTCCTGGGTGAGTCTTTTTAAGTCCAGACTCACAAAGACTCACTTCCTGATTCTGGACTCACAAAATAAGGGTTCTTGGTTCACTCAGTGAGTCTGCACTCACTGAGTGTTGCACCCGGTTTATTTCATCTCATATGTGTGGACTCAAAAAGTTGGAGTTGTGTTTGTTTGTTTTATTTCATATGTAAAATAAGAAAGATAAGAAAGTAGAGCAGAAGTGTAACACTTATCCTCCACCGCCGCCCCAGAGCTTCTAGTTATTTATTTTCCGTGCGGCATCTTAATAAGCTCACCATCAAAGTGGTGTACATGAACGTTTTACTTAAGTTATAGTAAAAATAACAATTTGCATTTAAATAGGGCTTTTCAGGCTATTTTGCATAGTGAGTGTTGAGGGCGGGATTTTATGTAGATAGCAGATTTAACAGCCAACCAGGTTGGAGCTTCTGGGGCTGAACAGCCAATGAGAGAGCAGCTTGGTTGAACAGCCAATGATAGAGCAGCTGGGGTTCAATGAGGAAGACCCCGGTCTGAGGAGCAAAGAGGAGAAGGGCCAGATGTGTGATAGTCCTCACTTATGATTTGTACTTCCAGCTCAGCACATCACAACAACAACAAACAAACACTACAAATTGCTTCGCTAACGCAGGGGCAGAGAGAGAAAGAGTACATGTGCAAAATCATTAGTTATTAGCCAACGTACACCAGGGTATTTAACACTCGAGTGGTTTTAGGAAATGAAACGCTATCCTTCATTCGGTGGTCGTATTTTCCAGCAGGAGAGAATCTATTGGACGAGCTCCACACGATTTATTAAACGAATACTTCTGCAACACTAGTTTTGAAAAAAATGACTGTGTCTGGAAACTGTACTTCATATATCCATTTTTCGATTATTCTAACACATAACGGGATATACATCACGGTCATTACACTTCAGACTCCCTCCTTCTAGCTCCCCTTTATTACTATTATTATTATTAGTCTTCTCTCTCTCTCTCTCTCTCTCTCTCTCTCTCTCTCTCTCTCTCTCTCTCTCTCTCTCTCTCTCTCTCTCTCTCTCTCTCTCTCTCTCTCTCTCTCTCTCTCTCTCTCTCTCTCTCTCCCCCCCCTACTCCCTAGTCTCCCCCTCGTTTCCAAACCACAACAATCCACGAGCAAACACGTCTTCATCCCTCACCAAACAAAGCTGTGTTTTAATCCCGGTTCGGATAAACACCCTGTCTAAGACTGTAGAGAGTGAGAGACAGACTCACTCGGAGAAACACAAGACTCTGCATCCCATCCCGTCAGCGGAATAAAGCGACTGGCGCGCTGCGCTGCAGCACGTGCATTCTCAGCGCTCTGACAGACGCAGGTGTCCTCAGGCGTCTGTCTACCGAGACGGCCCGCCTGCTCCTGGACTGTCGTTATAATGACGGCTGCTTACAGCCCGACCGGCTCAGCAGCTTCTGCAGGCGCTGCCCTAACGAAGCTGGACCTCCGGAGAAGTCTCAGATCGGCTGCTGGGTTAGTTGTGGACAGAGAAATGATCATTGAGGAGGAGAAAACGTATATCTGAGGCCTGAGGTGGTTTGGATCTTCCACTCCCCGCCGGAAGGTTCCAGGTTCGATCCCGGACGTCTTTAATTTTTAGACATCCTAAAGCCCTTCTCCTTTTGCACTTTTGGCGGCACCACGTCAAACCAAGATCGGCGTCGATCATTTTTTGGCGTTTCCTTTTCCAGTTCAAACGCACCGAGTAGCGCCAAATGGAACAAACAAAATGATCACGGATCGAGCTGTTGTGAACTCTAGCCAGGCTCTGCGTGCATGGCAGGGCGGCTCAGGCACAATAGCACACGTTATGAAACCGGGAGAGGGTCGAACTTGTGTGCGACTCATGGATGGAGCCTCTCTAGGGGTCTACCTGCCTCCAGGCGAGCTGCATTGACGTCAGTCTGCTGGCAGTTGGAAGCGAGAAGTTATGAAGGAATTTATTTATATAACGTGCGTTCTTATGTCTGAGACTAATCGCCATTCACTCAGAGCCTGGCTATAGTTCAACTTCGTTATTGTTCGTCTGCTCCCATAACTATTCCGGCCTGGGTAAAGAGGAGAATGAAGGTTTAGAAAGAATCACAAAGCGGTCATTCTAGTTTGACCTAATCGTTTGCATGACAAAAAAACTGGTTCAAAATTAAGGTTTTTGTTCAGATTAGTCTTGTTCCAAAGGCTGAACAATAGTTCCCACTATTGGATCGCTGATACTGATATTCATCTTGTTTTGTTTCCTCATATCAAGGACATCATGAGGCAATCTATGAAATATGTGTGAAACATTGTCCAATGTTTGAACAGGAACAATACAAAATAATCGGCCTCAATCTCAATAATAATGAGCTGCTGAGATTAGGAGAGGGAATATTTAAAGTCAAACTAAAATTCATCGTCACGGATGTAATTGGGTGCGTTCCGTCTGTCTCAAACAAACATGACTAATCCTTAAACCAATCACATTTCACCATGGGGTATATTACGACTCAATGCAATAAGTTGTTGTGTAATCGACGAAAGACACTTGCGTCATCACGTAAAAACAGAGGGGAGTCCTGCTCAGTCATGGAGATGCAAATCCAGCCAATCAGGCCTGAGGTGCTGAGCCAATCAAAGCCATCCATACGGCGAGGTTCCAGTGGAGAACAGGGCCAAAGACCAGTGAGATGAGATCTTCTGTTCAATTCACTGGACTCACTGTCACTATAATTCACTGCATTCAATTCCGAAGTCAATTCTGGTCAATTCCCTGATCTCGATTCACTGGTGAATCGGACAACAATGCATGCTTAATGACCGAATGGTAAATATCATTGTTGTTATGTGCATATTCGAGGCCCCACTTCTTCCTGTTGATAAGGAAAACATTTAGTTGTTTTTGGTTATTTTTTATAATAGAATAGGGCAGAGAGACTCCGGGTCGATAGCGAAAGACGTTTTGTCTCGATTTGGCCGGGCCGTTTACAGGGTTCTACACATTTGAATAAGCACCATTTGTCATTGTCATCCAGAAAAAATGTCTGTCTGGCCCAGACGTCCTCACACCGCCCTCGACCCCCCCCCCCCCCCCCCCCCCCCCCACCACCCGGTGCCCGGGTCTGGTGGCTCGCTGTCAGGGTTTATCTGATCGGCCGCAGCCAATCAGCTTCCACGGTCTGGGAGACAACGAGGAAGTTAAGGCCTGATGGCTCTGCATGCTGGAGATGCTGCTGCTGCTGTGTGTGTGTGTGTGTGTGTGTGTGTGTGTGTGTGTGTGTGTGTGTGTGTGTGTGTGTGTGTGTGTGTGTGTGTGTGTGTGTGTGTGTGTGTGTGTGTGGGGGTATGTGTGGGAGTTTGAGTGTGGGAGATAGAAATAAAGCGTATGTGTTTGTGTATTTGTGTGACAGTGTTTTTTGTGTGGGACATGTACTTAGTGTGTGTGAGAGATTGTATTTTTGTGTGTATGTGAGATGTGTGTGAGATAGGAAAAAAGCGTATGGCTGTGTTTCTATGTGACATGCAGTTTGTGTGACAGAGAGAGAGTGAGGGAGGGAGAGAGACTGAGGGAGGAAGAAGGAGGGAGAAAGAGAGAGGGAGGGAGAAAGAGAGAGAGGAGTGACAGAGAGCTAGAGACTGAGCGAGAGGGAGAGAGAGACTGAGGGATAGAGAGGGAGAGAGAGACTGAGGGAGGGAGAGAGAGAGACTGAGGGATGGAGAGGGAGAGAGAGAGACTGAGGGATGGAGAGAGGGAGAGAGAGACGGAGGGATAGAGAGAGAGAGAGAGAGAGAGAGAGAGAGAGAGAGAGAGAGAGAGAGACGGAGGGAGAGAGGGAGAGAGAGACGGAGGGATAGAGAGAGAGAGAGAGAGAGAGAGAGAGAGAGAGAGAGAGAGAGAGAGAGAGAGAGAGAGAGAGAGAGAGAGAGAGAGAGAGAGACGGAGGGAGAGAGGGAGAGAGAGACGGAGGGATAGAGAGAGAGAGAGAGAGAGAGAGAGAGAGACTGAGGGATAGAGAGGGAGAGAGAGAGACTGAGGGATGGAGAGGGAGAGAGAGAGACTGAGGGATGGAGAGAGGGAGAGAGAGAGACTGAGGGACAGAGAGTGACGGAGGGAGCAAGGCAGAGGGGTGGGGACTGTTATTATTAAGTGAATGTCTCTCTGTCTGGTCGGCCGAGCGGGCTGTCTAGAGGGCAGAACTCATCCAAGCAGCATTATGGGGGGCACGGCTGATATTTGTGTGGCCGTGTCGCTAGCCTATAAAAGTTGTGTCTGACGAGTGTTAGACTCTGGGGTGAGAGGACTCCTGGCCCCTACCTCTCTGGCCCCTGTTACTCAGAAGATATGGAGCCTCAGCCCCCCCCCTTGCCCCAAAACCTCTCCTCCTTATCGCCCACTTCACAATGGCCCACCTTTGCTCCATCAAATCCTCACTCTGCCCCATCAATCTCTCTCTTTCAGCCTTCTCCACAAAGCAAACATACATCAGCTACAGCAACCATGCAATCTAGCGGGGGACCAAGGAAGGCCGGATGCCCGCCATTGTCAAGGATTCCACCATTCTGACCGTGGCGACGACGCGTGTGTATGGAATTCCGAGCAGCCGGGAGTGTGTGTGTGGGGGGGCGTGTGCACGTACGGGTGCGCCACCGATGATGGATTTTTCCTGGGACCCAATGTGGCAAAAGGATTAACAACGGAGAAGTTTTGTGAGGGGAGAGGGCCCGAGGGGAGGACGTCGAGGCTCCAACTTTGACTTGATGGCGGCCGAGAGACATAGGAAGAGAGGGGAGCGGGACTTTTTAAGTGTTGTGCGGCGGTTCTGTTGGATCGGAGCGGGAAGGGGGCCTCGGACCTCGAGGGATCCACGACTGGCTATGAGGAAATGTGTTGGAAGTTGTCTGCAACTTTTGTTCTGATTATCATTCAAGTTCTGAGAGGGTGAGTAACTCCAACACTTAGGGCATGACAACGCAGTTGATTTGCCGTTTTTAAGGAGGGTTGGTTTACTTTGGTTACTTTCTGAGTGTCTTTTTTCCGTTACAAAACGTCATTCCAACAGAACCCCGTTTTTGGTTTCCGAGTTCATGTTTTTGCTTTTTCTCTCTAAACGGTCTGTGATAGGTTAACAGAAACGAAGACTTTGAAAAATGATAACAAGAAAAAAAAAGAGAATCAATCTGCTGATTTCGAGCATGCCGGTTTGAACACCCTGTGTCGTGTAATAAAAAAAAATCGTAAACAAAAACTAAAGAAAAAAAGTTGGAATGCGTTCAAACTCTGTTCCAGTGTTGTTACAATTGTTTGGGCTGCTGCCTACTGTATGTTTAAAATCGGTCCTAACTGGTGAAGGTCAAATCGTGATTTCTGTTACTTTCTGTTCGTTTCTGTGTGCTACAGTGAGGCCATGATATGTATTACCAGCTAGCCAAAGGCTGCCACTGCCCTCCGCATTGTGTGCTTTGAATCGGTGGCCCACGGCTAAAGCGAACAGTACTTCTCCCCCCCCACCCCCCACCCCAGACCAAACTCTAAGTCGTCGCCCCTGTATGAGCCACCCCATCACTGCCACCACCTGTCTTCTAGGTCACAGATAAGGGACAGTTCCATTAGGGTGGGGGGGATTAAGATGAAGTGAGCGCTTGAATGTGGATCGCCGCGATATCCTCTCAAGGTGATCCATTGCGGAGCAGCGATCCAAACGACATTACCTCTTCTTCTCAGGCGTCGTCGCCCCCCCCCCTTCCCCCAACCTGTCTCACCGGCCGTAAGTTTGGACGTCGCGCCATCACTTTGTCGTTAAGTGTAAAGCCGCCATCGTTAAGAGTCGACGCTAGCTAGCATCCGTCGGTCCCTTACTGCGATCGGGGTCAGCGGAGTTCCTCGTGCATAATGTTAAATAAGTCGTAAACATATCTAAAACATCGGATGAGGAAGAGCGAGGACGTCGCAAAGGCAAGACGCGGAAAGTTTCAAACATGTATCGTAAATTTCTCTGTTACTAACTTTCCATGATCATGAAATAACCTGATGAACGGATGACGTACCGCGGTATAGAAGCCTCGAGTCATTCAACATCTTTAGGAAAATATGTGAGGAGGAGGAGCGAAGAAGTCGCAAGACTTGTCGCAGACTTGAAACTCTCAAAAGTGAACATTACTAACTATCCATTACAATGAAGTTAAGGGAATACAGGACGAATTAACACATAAAGGTATCAGAATAAACAAGGTATTTAAAGTCCTCTGGAAACACGGTCCGAGGTAGAGCGAGGAAACATGAGCCTAATGAAAAGTAAACTCTTTGAGTTTGAGTGAAGACCATCCGAGGGTCCCTATCGTATGTCGTGAATCCATGTTGCTTCTCATCATCCCCCCCCCCCCCCTTGTCCCTCAACACCGTGTTGCAGATAAACTTAAAAAAGACCCAAACGGCCTCCTAATGTGTGTTATTAAATAGACGATGATGTCGCTTTACCACCTGACATACTCTAAGCTAGGAGGGAGGGAAAGTAAAAAAAGAAGAACCCAGTGCCTGGCTACCTGATGATGATGTGTTCGTAAAACCTCATGAAACCTAACAACTTTGTGTGGAGCATGTTCAGTTATTTCTTTTTTTATACCTTTTATTTCTATTAAAAACTGTTTTCAAACCACATACCCCCCCCCCCCCCCCACCCCCCCTTTTGTTTAGGAACCCCCCGTTTCATGTAAGGTGTGTGCTTCTTTTGAAATGTCCCCGTACCTTGATTCTACAAACCCTGCGGTGGCGCAGAAATCTAATGTTTTGTTACATGCAAATCAGGTAAACAAATGGAAAAATCAATAAACATACCATGCTACATCTCCCCGTTTCCTTCTCTCTGAGTGCTGCGGTTGTATAAAACTACGCACGCGACCCTGGAGAACAATGGCTCCTGGTCCGCCGCTGCGGCGTGCTAGCAGGAGTAATCCGATAATAGCAGGTGAACGTGGGCCTAGCGTTAAATGAGCCGTCATTTCACTCTCGGATCCACTGACCCGCAGGTCGGACAAGAACTCACTCCCCGCGGTCTGGTATCTTATTACCACGCCTCTTTGATAGAGGGACCCGGCAACACAATGGCTGAAATAACAGGGTGTACACAGCAATCACGTTAAGTGCGAGCACAAGTAAAACAACGACATCTCCATAAAGCAGAAGGCTCGAGAGCCGTCGTCACAATAAGAGCGTGGCTCCGTGAAGGGGAACACAACATCAGCTTTTTGTTTTGGTTTTAAACGTCTCCTGTGATCTTCAACGTGGCGATGTATGCCATGTTCTTTTGTTAATAAGTATGAGAGGCAATGCAGAAAGAATTGTTTGTAATTCCGAGCTTTTATGCCGCAAACCAGTGTTTTGTGTTTCCTATCGTGTTTTATTGTAGCTGAAACAGTGGGTTCATTACACTATAAATCTTCAGCATCTCAAATGGTGAGACTATACAAATATGAAGGTTTTTTTTACACGCTTTTACTTAAATCTTTGGGAGATATGTATCACAGCCAAAATGGTTGAAGTATGATAAATGTGCCTGCCAAAGCTTTTGAAAAGTCGTATAAGACGATTGCCAGGGCAGATTATTTTTCATAGTTCTCTTTTCAAGTTGGGTTTATTTAATTTGAATTACCCTTCATCATGTTTTTATTCAGTACCAGTTCCAACGAAAGCCCGTTGCAGCGCATTGGCAGATGAAGACACAGACAGTCCCAAGGGAACAGGACAGAATGTAACAACCACAAGATGGATGCCTTCAGGGGACGCTTCTCCAGCCTATGAAGAAGAACATTTCTCCTGCTTATGTCTGCAGGGTACTGACGCAACTTTGGAAAAGGCGTGAATAAATCCGAAACAAATTCCCAGCCCAATTAACTTTAATATCGCTAATTAATTTCGTGAATCCTTTCATATTCCGCGTTGTTTGTTCTTAAAATAAAGCGTTTAGTCAAATCAGAAAATATAATGCATTAGCACCAACGGGAACGAATCCAATGATCCTGAAACCATAATATCACCAGCAATGCTTCAAAAAGGTGTTGCTGTACACGTCTAGATTGCAATTCAATTATAAAATCCACCAAACAGACTCAGACTCCACTCTCCAGACTGTGACCTTCGGGTCCCATTGCAACCAAACAAAGTGCAGTTCAACCATAACTTTTCATCAAGTCTCTAAGTGCATGACCTCCAATTAAAGGGGTGATATTATGCCACCAGTGTGTGTGATTAGCCTTTTCAAGCCGTTTTAATATCGACCTTTTGCTGTGTTTTAATTGTACACCTAGATGCAAGCTGGATAGATCAGTCTACCAGCCCACCTAGTGGACTCTAGCAGATGTTGCTTATCTATCCGTCATACATCTACTCTAGGTGGACACTCCCACTTGTGATAAAACACTGGAAAGGGACGATTTTCAAACGGCTTGTAACGGCTAATCACACCCACACCTGGTGGCATCACATCACCCCTTTAAGCAACGTCTGCTCCCAGAATAATTACATGCCCAAGTTAGCCCACCTGGCCAGTCCCCAGCAGTTCAAATATAGGCTGGATCCTGGAGGTTTTGATGGCAGCAGTTACTTTCCAGCTGTTGAGTTTGTCCTTTTTGTTTTGCTTTGCTGTGCCAACCTGTGTTATGATGTGAAACTGCAGAATGTAGGGTCCCTATGGGAGGGTCCAAAGGGCCAATACACGACTAAAAGGTTCAAAGAAAATAATACAAATATTGTTGGAAAAGATTTGCTTCTAATGCAACAGTAACATTTCATCTAATCAGTAGCCATTTAATCGCACCAGTAGTAATCTCATCAGACCAGTAGTCATTTCATCTGACCATTAGTCATTCATTGCACCAGTAGACCCCACACATAACCCCCCTTCTTCACTGTATATGAAGATAACTTCTTTCAGATATTTCTCTATATATCAACTTCTGACTTGTAATATTTCTTAAAAAGTAATGGTTTTGCTTTACTTATTCATCATCCAATCTAAAGTTGCAGATCTGGAGTTTGGAAGCAGGTTTGGTAGCATAAATGTTATTATCTCACTATTTTAGCGATCTGTAAGTCAGAGTTGCGTTAAGGTGGATGTATAATATGAATAATATCTCTTAAGTTTTAATGTATGCAAAATATTTAGCAGGCAAAAAATATCAATTTCTTATAGGGTAACATTACTGGCATCCAGCCTAAATGATGGCATATCTACATAAAGCTACTTAGGTTTCATATTTTCTCAAAATATGAGAGGGTTGCACAGCAACAAGAAAATAATTGAATTGGACTATATGGAGGTTGATCAAGGACATGGGATTATTGATCTGGAGGTTTTGATGAAGAGCCCTTCTGCTGCAGCCGGGAAGCTCTCTTGAGCCTCTGATCATAACCTCCGCATGGCAACATGAAAATAAAACTAAGGTAAGGAGACGTACTTCATGGGATGAGATTTCATTACTGGGGAAACACAACACAGCTCCTCACGTGGGTGAAGTGGGTCTCCATTCGTCCAACTCTATACAAAATCAGCCTCAAAGATGAGCAAATGCTTAATTCATTTGAGACTTGTTACTCTGTGTCCACTCTGTGGGACTTTGGTTGGTGTGTGCGAGAGCCAAGCACAACCAGCCCCGTACCACCTAAAACAAAAATGAACCCCTGCAACAGAAGGCCTCCCCCCCACCCCCCCCGTATTCCTGGCTACCGCCCAGTCCATCCCCTTCCCTTGAGTCTATAGTGTCCTAACAGCCTATGGTTACGAACGTCACTAAGGCTCATGTTGTATTGGCAGCTTTATTTCTACGTTTGTATTTCTCCTTCTGCCTAGCCAAGGCGGACGTGATCTGCAATATGAACCCACACCAACCTCCATTATAGATCCTTATCTTAATAAACAGATCTGACATCGTAACTGAAAAAAATAGACGGATGTGGAGGGGTTGTATGCTAGTCAGATGATCGCACAGACTCACGCACGCACACCTCACACCTCACACAGACAGACAGACAGACAGACAGACAGACAGACAGACAGACAGACAGACAGACAGACAGACAGACAGACACAGACACAGACACAGACACAGACACAGACACACACACAGACACACACACACACACACACACACACACACACACACACACACACACACACACACACACACACACCCGGCTCTGGTGCTGGTGGCAGCAGTGCTCCTAGGTTAAGAAGCTAGTTGTGAGGGTTGCTCCATTAAAGCAGACAGAATGTATAGAAAGCCAGACATGAGAACAGGCTTTTCCCAGAAGAGAAAGGATGATTTATTAAGATGACATTAAACCTCAACCAGAGACAGGAACTGAAACACTCAAACACCGTTATTTCAGGTCGTGGATATTCTCGTTTTAGGAACCCGGCATCGGTTGAAAATAGGTTAATAAACAAGGTCTTCTTTGGCAGGCTTGGTTGTTTAGTCAGCGAGGTTTAAGGGAAAGCAAAGGCTCATAGGATTATATGTGAAGTTATTCAAATGTTCTAGTGAGAAGGTACAAACTGGAACACTTTAGAGTACCTGTGAAAAAGAGCTTTCTTGACGCACATGGTCGTGGTTAAAAAGAATATCTTTACTTAACACATAGCGCAACCGTCGAGTCACTTGCACAACCCAAGCCTCCCTCCAGTCTAAAACTCTGGCCCTCTTAAGGAGCACCAGTATGGGTGTGGCTCAATCAGCCTATGAGCCACGGCTGTGGACTATTACGGCTAACAGCCAGACAGGAATCTGTGCATCTTTTAAAACATGGTTTAAAAGAGTGAAGATGCCATTCACATCTTCACAGTACCTGTTTATAACAAAACAAAAGAGCAGACTCCCACATGCTAGGTTGCAGCTCGGCAACAACGACGTCTCCTTTGATTGAGTGTGTGCGTGCGTGCGTGTGTGTATTTATATCTATATTTATATTATATATATATATATATATTCCTTTCATATTCATCAACAGACAATACTTTGCACAAATTATTTCCCTGCACTGTTTACTTTTGTTCTACCACCACTACACATACTCCTCCACCATAACACCTTATCATCATTGTCTATGTATCAATAGAATAGTCTTTATCAGGCCTAGTAACCACCACACATGTTCTGTACTCCTTAGCGTTTTAGTTTATTTTATGTACCTGTGAGTGTTTTAGATTCCTTTTATGTGTGTGAGGTATGTGTGTGTATGTATGTATATGCTGCTACTGGATGCCTACAATTTCCCCATGGGATGAATAAAGTATCAATCAATCAATCAATCAATCAATCAATCAATCAATCAATCTATCAATCAAATCCTCGATCGCAGATCTGATGCCTACGACCTGCACCTGGGGAGACCTACAACTCTCATCTCCTACAGATATGGAGATTCCACTCCTGGGGCTTGACTACTCCTGAAGGCAGAACGCCAAAACATGGGAATGATCATCAGGAAGCTCGGAAGACAGAAGTTTCCGGTTTCTGTCAGGAGAACGGATTGCAATATCACTAACGGTTGAACATCCCTACAACTGTTGCATCAAGCTCGGGGCTGTCTGAGCTCTGAACTCTCTTGAGATGCACACGCAGGAAGAGAAATCTTCAAGGTACAAGAGAGGTGAGATAAGGCAAGGGTGAGGTGTTAATTCACTCTTCGTTTAAGAATACTTCAGAGTCCTTGAGTGCAATACATCCATGTGAGTTTTTATCCAACCTCCAACCTCAAGCACTGCAAGGTATGTGGAGCATTACTGACCTGTACATGTTATGAACTGGTTATTTCTATGAACACGTTATGAACAGTTTTTTTCATTGAACCCGTTATGAACTGGCTGTTCTCAGGTCGCTGCGTTCTATGAACATGTGAACATATTCCTGTGATCAGAAAACAAGAGCATGAAGTGTCAGAACGGGTTTGGGTCAGGGGTATTGATTTTAAGGACTGAATTAGACCCCTCAATGACACACACACACACACACACACACACTCTCGAACGAGGGACGCGCTTGTTGCTATTATTTTGCATAACAATGTCTCAGAATGTCCTGAATGTTCTACAAGTTTAATGACTATTTCAGGCCTTTGATGGCGGGGGGACGGGGGGGGGGGCACTGAGGCGGGCTGATAGCAGCTGCTTACCGCACGTTTCAAATCCTTCAGTGTCACTCCGGCGTGACACCCTCTCTCCCCTTGCTGAGACCTCACCTGGGAGAGCGTGCACGGGCTCACGTTCACGCCCGCCGCCACCACTACCCATCACCGTAGCCAATAGGAAGCCCCCATCCCTTAAAGGGCGCAATGGAGTGCATATGCAGAGCGTTTGGTACGCAGGGCTTCAGCGGTCGGTTGGAATCCTCCCCAGAGAGTGCAAATGGGGGAGGCTGTCTCCATGGATGAAGAAGACCAAGTACACACACGCATACAAGCACACATACGCACACACACGCACGGAC
Organism: Gadus morhua; assembly: GCF_902167405.1. NCBI lineage: Eukaryota > Metazoa > Chordata > Actinopteri > Gadiformes > Gadidae > Gadus > Gadus morhua. The sequence continues at coordinate 3,959,868 of NC_044060.1, read as the reverse complement.
GCACGCACGCACACACGTACGCAAACACACACACACATCATATACACACACACACGCACACACAAACACACAGGTATCTTCCAATGGATCCAGTGCCGTTTGAACTACGAGTCTTTCTCCTCAGCAGCATGAAAAACAAGAATTGATGATGAAGATTGTGCTGCAAATTATAACGTTATTATTAAGAAGACAAACCCGTTTCCAGTGCTGTATTTGTCTCTCCAAAAAGTGTCTATCTTTTGAACGACTTAATAGTAGGGGTGTACTGTGGTTAAAAATATGAAAAGATGAAAAATTTGTTTTAACACATTTATGTTTATTCATAGTAATGATTGTTTATGCTGATGGTTATTCAATCTATTAATGGTCCCTCAGGGGTGCCTTGGATCAACTACATCATGTTTGGCAAGCATAACTTTATAAATTTGATAAACAAAACTTAACTTAGTCCAAACCACATCCCATATGATTCAGTTGTTCCAACAAGCTGGGACGCTTTTGGAATAAATGATTAATAATTCGAAGGAGTTAGTGAGCTGTCAAGAGGCACGACCTTCGCAAAGGCGTTAATATAAAATTTGGGTTGCTTCAAGTGGCCTCCATGCGTTATTGACTTCTGCCCTTATAAAAAGGCCATCTTTAAAAGTCTTGATTGAGGTTTCCAATACCGTAGTAAACCTAGAATCCTAACTTTAAAAGCATTCTGTGGCGTCACTACCCAAGGGCAGACGGATATGTACGACGAGCTGCTTGGCCCAAGGGTATCAACAAACTTTTATGAGCCAACAAACTCAGACTCCTGCATCTTTCTGAGTCAACCTGTCGGAGAGTAACGTAGTCGGGCCATTAGGTTAGAGCGGGTGTAGATGTGTAGCAGATGCGTGTTAGTTTAACGGTGTTGTTTGTGTGCATGTTTATTTAACATGCTTCGCATATCACCCATGACATCCATCAACAGTTTTATACTATCTCCCCTCCTTTACACTGACATAAGCCAGGCTTAAATAGGCTACCCGATGCATAGCCCGGTCCCTAAGACTAACCACAACGCAACAGAAATCAATTAAATACAAACACATACTTCAACAGTTAAAACCCATCTGTGATAAATAATATATAATTGAGAGGTAATATATGAATATTACCTTTCGCGCACAAATTTCAAAAAGCGTACACATTTCTGATGATTTGAACACCTCGCCTTCTGGGAGCCCACTGATATACGCCCTCAGGCCGCGTGGTAATGAACTGTGATTAAGGGCCAATCAGCTGCCAATCAGAGAGCCACGGCGGCCAACCGTTGATTGTCATGTCCTCCACTTATTTGTTCGTCTGTGAGTCGAGGCAGAACAAGGAAAGGGAAATGGCCCTTTATCAATCCCGCTCACTCTCACCTCGTGAAACCCATTCTCACATTGCGCCACACATCCTGGTTTGACGCAGGTGTTACATGTGAGCCCAGCCCACTGGATGGAGGGATGAGAAGAACAGCAACCAGCCGGTTCAGAGAAAGGCGACTCTTTGTAATGGAGGGCTGCTCTTAGTTTAATCTGCATGCCTCCAAGGTTGGAGTACAGAGCACAGAGGATGAGTCACGCGAAACAAAGATAAGATGTACACAGACTACAGACTGTCCTGAAGGGGTTGATCAATGACACACCTTGCCTCTAAAAGGTGCATTAAAAAAGTAATTCTGTCGTTTACTCATTCATTAATCAACTAAATTCGATACTAATTACTGCAGAATGGTAAAATGGTAAGCGGACTGCTTTTATGCAGCACTTTTCTCCCCAGTGGCCACTCAAAGTGCTTCACAATATTGCCCAACATTCACCCATTCATGCCCACATTCACACACTGAGGGCGGAGTCAACTACGCAAGGAGGCCGCCAGCTTGTTGGGAGTAGTTAGGGTGAGGTGTCTTGCTCAGGGACACTTCGACACTCACGCTAGGAGGAGCCGGGGAACGAACTAGCAACCTCCGGTAACCAGCCAACCCGCTCTACCTCCTGAGCCACATGACGCCCCAGAATGGACCTGAACTGATTATCTTTAATTCTGCAGAACTACCAGCTGGCCGGTCCGTCCCTGTGAGAAAACAGAGACTGGGCTGTGCAGCGCGTTCGCTCATTACTGATGTGTTATTGGTTCTATCACATCTGGGGCAGGTCCACCACAGGAGTCTATGCAGGAGTAGAATTGCCCCACAAACCCACCATGGTCATGGAGGATTGAGTCAAAAAGCACACGGCACAAACAATGTGTGTCTCCTCAGTGCCGGTGTGCAAAACGGATCTACTGTGAGCGTTCGCATTGAGCCACACCGCTGGTCGAATGCTCGTTGGGTACCAGGTTCTGGCGCCACTCTCTAAAGCTGTCATTTTCTGTGAAAGCGTGGAACAACATTTTTTTTGACCTGAAAAATGTTATTGGTACATTGGCGGTCTGAAGAGCGGCAGGAGAGTCTCGAAGGTTCCAGGTTTGATACCTGATGACCACAGGTGGAGGAGGAGGGGGCGTGGTGGAGCAGGATGCAATAACCTAACAACCTAACCTAACAATTGTGTTTGGCACTTGGTTCTATGAACATCCTTACTCTACCGAAAGCAATATATTGTTGTTTCTCTTTCTTCTGACAATCTGTATTTATTGTACGTCGCTTTGGATAAAAGTAAAAAGTTCAGATCAATGCCCTAAAGGTAAATGCAAATGAAACCCTACCTGCTCATAGTGACATGTCTCTCAAATGAACTTCCTTTCAGTCATGCCGGTTAAAAGCGTCTGCACAAAATAATGACTTTTCAAACGGCAATTTTTCCTTTCTTTGAATCCATAACTGTCAAAAGAAAAAGGCCGACTTATTTCTAAGCACGTCTTTCATAATGTTTTAATTGTCAACCTGTTTTCCTGCTGTAAAAAGACTTTGAGCTGCGTTTGTACATACAAAAAGTGCCACAAACAAAGCTTTATTATTGGTATTACCATAAATAATACCGGTAATGAGTGACCGGTTCCGTGCAGGCTCCTTCAACGTACCCGGTAACTACCAGGCAATTTGAGGCTTCAAACAAGGGAGTAAAAAAAAAAACAGGAACCAATCATCCCGTTGCATCACGTCCTCCTTTCCTGTTATCTCCTCCAGCCTTCGTCTTAGCACCCGGTCAGACACCACCGTCGGCCACCCCTGCCCTCCCAGCCTCCCCCCACCCCCCCCCCCCCCCCCCCCCCCCCCCCCCGAGTCCATCGACACACACAGCTTGAGAGATGTCATTGCGCCATGCTAAGAACACCTAACGGTGTCTGCTTAACGGAAAACAGTGGATTCCACCGGTGTGCGGAAACGGGGAAAAGGCCTTTGAAGTGCAGATTCCCCGCCATCCGTTACCTTTTACCGTGAACGAGGTAGCGACTACAGAGGGGGACGGTTCTGGTGCTTGGAGATAGGCCTCTTCCACCGGCGCCTGGCTGGGAGGAGACGAGCGAGCGTGTAACGCGCGGTAAGCAGCTGCTATCAGCCCGCCTCAGTGCCCCCCCCCCGTCCCCCCGCCATCAAAGGCCTGAAATAGTCATTAAACTTGTAGAACATTCAGGACATTCTGAGACATTGTTATGCAAAATAATAGCAACAAGCTCGTCCCTTGTTCGAGAGAAAGACACATTAGAGACCCGGGGGAAGCCATCGCGGAGTTCAATGCAATCTGCTCGGCTGTGTAATTGGGGATGTGGCGATACGATTGCTCAGATAGAGGTGGGGAAGGTTTCAGCGCGGAGGCCCGGTGACTTCAAATGAGCCGGTGACACTTCAAACCCGAGCGGGGAGCGATTAGCCAGCCTCAACGCGCCGAAAGGAGGGGGTTAGCCAGCGCACCCGCGTTACTGGAGCACCGGGCTGTCAATCAATCTGATCCAAATGGAAGAAGAAGTGGAAGAATGGTGAGATGAGACTGAGGCCACGCCCCCACCCGTCAAAAGTCACTGGGAGTAATTGCTAATGAAAACCCGCTGCCGATGTGAAGCCGTGCACTCTGGTTGTGTCATATGTCGGCAGCCTGGCAGCCACGCAGTCGTTGCGGTGACAAGCGGCCACGGCTTTCATGCCAGCGATCGACTGTGGATTCAGCTACAGGTAGTGAATCCAAGCGGAGGTCCTCTTAAACCTCGTAGCGCAGGCGAGGGGGGTTAAGGCATCTCGCTGAAGGACGCCCAGAGATAGATTGCACACGTTGAGGACGGAAACCGATGATAACCGTACAGCTGTCAGCCTCTCCACCCACGAGACAATCCTGTTCGTGATTGGGCGCTGGATGAGGCGCGGCAGCATTCATAAAGAGTGAGAAATCACACGCTGTACCGGGGGATGATGGGGAAAGAGAAATGATGCACAGGTACGCTGTGAGCCTTATGAGCAAACCACTTTTTGTCTGAGAACCGGCTCATGCATGGGGGTGGTGTTACAAATTCCCCCGATGCTTATCTGAACGGGCCTGTTCATACGAAGCGGTGGGGGCAGCCTTGGCACGGTGTTGCGTCATCAAACGCGCTCGCTCCAAGAACGCACCAGAAACACATTCATCTCCATCTTCAATCTTTAAGCGTGGAGGGTGGGGGGGGGGGGGGGGGGGCTTCATTATAAGGGATTCACTGCGGTAAAAAATATGACAACCCTGCATATAAACACATCATGGCTGGGGCGGAAGGGGGGGGGGGGGGGGGAAGGAAAGATCCCCCTCCCTCCCACCCCCTCTCCAGTTTCACCTGAAGATAATGCACCATGCTGACAGAATGAGTCCGGGGGCGTATTTATCTGAAACCAAGCACCGATAGAGGAGTGAGGGGAAGTGCAGCAGCAGCAGCAGCAGAGAATACCTCAGGGGTCCTCCAATGAGGGGCGGGGGGGGGGGGGGGGGGTAGTTTGGCTGTGGATAAAAGCATCTGAAGGTCTACGTTTTAAAACAGAGCCATCAGAAGGCAGGAGGCTGGATGGAGACGATGTCAGAGGTGCCCAGACAATGATGATGTTTTGTGGGGACACAGAGAGCCACTGGAAGGGGAGGATTGTAAGTAGGTGTGCACAACGCCAGCGACACCGGACCGCGCCAATGTGTTTGCAGAAGGGGGGGGGGGGGGGGGGGGGGGGGGGGGTGGGCGTGGAGGGATGTGCCAAGAGGCAGGCGAGAGGAGAGAGAAGGAAGCTTGGAAACTACTAGCTATGGAGGGCCATGGAGCTAACTCTTGGTGACACGCTTTCCCAGACACTTAACTTATAGTTCCTCCTCGCAGCGTCTCCGATTGATGCCGACGACTGATCAGACACACTCTGGAGGCTTACGCGCATCATCACATACTAAGTGTGTTGCTAGGCAACAGCGACTCATGAATATCCTCCATTAAGAGCACAAATCAAATGAATGAAAGTCCCCGTGGTTCAAAGAAGAGAGAGACGGGTCCAAATGTTTTATTTTTAAAGAGGGAACAATAAAGGGGAGAGCAGTGTGTATGATCTGTACGAATCACTCAACGTACTCGTATAATGTCTATGGAGATCAAAGGCATGCTATGCCGATATGATTATTTCCTTCATCTTGAGATGTGTACACAGCGTCCAAGGAATACCAGAGAATCAATGTCGGCTGCGCCCTCCTCCCACACAATGACCGGATCCTTACCTTACGGAATGAAATGTATTCCTTCGTCTATTCAATCCATACCGTGATGAACACGCACACACAGAGGATTTACACAGTCGATATTTATTTACAGACGTACAGGAAAAGAAAAACTTAATTTACTTTCGCTTTCTTTTGGTTGCCAGAGTCGGAGGCTGGAACGCGTCCCCAGGAAGCGCCAAATTTGCCACTTCCTGGGATTAGGCTAATAAAGTATATCCCAGCTTGCCGTATCTTATCCTGATCAACGCATGTCCATCGTAGAGGGCTCGTAACACAACGCCACTAGGACTCAAAGTCTCTCAGGGTTGTTCTTATTCATCGAGGTCTGTCACGCACACGCACACATACACACACAGGCGCACACGCACACACACGCATCGTAGGCACACGCACGCACACGGTCGCGCGCGCAAACACACACACACACACACACACACACACACACACACAGGCTGGCTCACAGCCTTCCCACGGGCTCCGGTTCTGCGTCCCACGGAACCGGGTTGTAATTGATCCGTAGGGAGCGTGAGCAGGGAGGGGACTGAGCTGAGGAGAGGGGGAGAGGGGGAGGGAGAGAGGGGAGAGGGGGACAGAGGGAACCAGAGGTTGGCAGAGGAGGAGAGGGGGAGAGGGAGAGGGGGAGAGGGGGAGAGGAGGAGAGGGGAGAGGGGGAAAGGGTGAGGCGACAAGGGGGTTGGCAGAGGGGGTAGGGAGAGAGGGGAGAGGGAGCGGGGCAGAGGGACAGAGGGGCAGAGGGGACCAGAGGTTGGCAGAGGGGGAGAGACTCTCCCCCTCCTCCTCGAGGGATGGGAGCAAGCCAGAGTGAGGACTAGCTGATGCCTTCACAGGGAGCAAGCCAACGAGGCGGCTGGGGGAGACGGCCTCCCGTCCCCCTGCCTCATGATATCCCCACACAGCCCTCAGACACACCACCCGCAACCCGTCCTCCACCCTTTACCCTGAGAGAACGTCAACGATCGCGCCGTCTCCCAGTCGTCGCTCGCTCTTGTCGCCGTGGCGACGAGTGCTTACGTTGACCTCAACAGCGACCCTGCGTGCGCGACAACTCATCTGCGTTCCCTCGTCGGTAGCAGCGACATATAGACACGACTTGAACAACAGCGGGAAATCGTGTTGCGCCGTTTTCCCGCGTCCCCGCGTTTGTGTCGGTCTCTCTTTGAACCGGCTTTTGTTTCCACGGCGCGAGCGGAGAGTGCCTGGGCGGCCTGCATTCCCAGCCCAGATAGCTCATCAATTATGGAGTCGCGATGGCTTGGGGGGGGGGGAGAGCGGAGTTCCTTCAGCCTCGCCTGTCTTTGAAATGAGGAGCAACAGCAGTGCAATGCATGGCGGTGCGGGGATGTGCCTGCGTGCAATCTCGCTCCTCTCAGTAGTGGGGCCAGAGGCGGGCCCATGGGGGGGCCCGGCGGTGGCGGGGGGGGGGGTGGGGGGGGGGGTGCAGATTCTGGGGATGCGACATTCCCGCTCCGATCCCAATTAGGCACATGCTCGTCGTCGGGGGGCTACCGCCTCCTGTCCCACATGCACGGATGTTAGCCTGTTTCCTCGTCCGTCCTTTAGTAAAACCATCAGGCTGTCACCGTCATCGTACCGAGGCTGGGGTGTCTCCCTGGGGCGGCACGGGGCTCAGGAGGTGGAGCGGGCTGGCTGGTAACCGGGAGGTTGCTAGTTCGATCCCCGGCTCCTCCTAGCTGAGTGTCGAGGTGTCCCTGAGCGAGACAGCCTAGCACTAACTTCTCCCGGCGAGCCAGCTGTCGCCTTGCATGGTTGACACCGCCGTCGGTGTGTCAATGTGTGCGTGAAGGGGTTAATGTTAGGCAATATAGTACAGCACTTTGAGCGGCCACTGGTTAGAAAAAGCGCTGGATAAATGCAGTCCATTTACTATCACTGAAGGAGGGAACATCGGGCCCCCATGATGGGTTCACCGAGGTTAAGGAGGGCGGTCTGCTTGGTACAAATGGTCGGTAGTTAGATCCAGAGGTAATAAACATGTAAACAGCGACCAAAATAAACACCTAATCCCAGCCGATGGAGGAATCGATTTGACCGTTTAGAAGGTAGAAAAACCCAGGGTTAAATATTAAAAACAATTACTCGGCCGATAGATTTATCCACTCAGGTAGAGCAAAGCACATTTTGGACCCCGCGTGTAAATATAATGCATTGATCTGTTTCTCTTCCTGGACTAGATCTGTACCAGGGGGGGGGGCTGACGGGATCTGGGTCTAAACCCCTAGTTGCCACTAGCAACGCAGCCACCTTCGTTAGTCCAATCAGGGGGAGTTTAGCAGCAAAAGGAGGGAATAAACCCAGGGGAACAGAGATCATGGGCTAGGACCTCAGGGCCTTGGGGGGGGGGGGGGGGGGGGGGTACATCAGGACCTGAGGGGGAGACTCTGAGATAATCACACAGAGGAATCAAACGCTCCGTCAGGAAGCGTACATTCTGGGCTCTTTCCCTGGATGATAATTGTTTGTGAGGTTAAGAATTAATTTCAAAGAAGCTGTGCACTCGCTAGGAGGGGAGCAACAAAGAGTGTCACGCACGCGCCAGCGATGAATACGAATTCTATATTTAACAGCGAAGCCGAAGAGGTTATATATAGTTGATCAATAATGGACTGATAAATATTACATGGCAGGGTCATCAGTGGAGCGAGACTGCTTTTACGATGATCAAAGGCTTTTTCTCGGCTCCTCAGATGCATAAAAAAAAAAATCACATTCATTGAGCTGACGCTGTTAACACTGAACAGCGGATAAATATGAAAATAAACATACGGCTCTGGCTGAGAACAAATGTCCTCCAAGCACGTTGAGCACAATGTGTTTGCGTGTGATTTCTCGCCAGAGTGCGTGCGTCTCACACAGCCTCGCTCCTTATTGCTGAGGGGGGATGTGTGCGCTCGACATGAGCGCAGTTCCAGACTCCTGCAGGGTCGGACTCGGAGCGAACGAGAGAACGAGAGCGTGAGAGAGCGAGAGAATGAGAGAACGCACGCGTTCCAATCTGCACCAGTTACCGGAGGAACCCTTCTTCGGAGCTTCACAAGGTCAGGTGATAAAGACGGGGGCCTTTGAAGCATCACAGCGCTTGTGCTACTTCTTCCGCGTGAAATATCGTTCACCTAACAGCTGCACAAAAAAAGGCCTTGAATGTGGATAGGGATATAGCGATGCTGATGAAAGTGCTATACTATACTTTACAACTATAGTGGAGCAGAGTAAACTATCGTAGTAACTATACTACATTGACTACTATACTATAGTTACTACTATAGTGGAGTAGAGTATACTATCGTAATAACTATACTAAATTGACTACATAATACTATCGTTGCTCCTATAGTGGGGTAACTGTAGTATGACATGGTATAGAGTAGTATCCTAAAGTAGATTATATATTATACCACTACTATTTACTAAAGGTTGCAAAGCAGCCCCCTCTTCTCCATTAGCGCTGCACTCACAAGGTTGCGCTGACGCTACATTAAACAATCAGCGCTCGTTCAGGTACCGGGGGGGGGGGGGGGGGGGGGATCTGGCTGTAGATAAAAGCATCCAAAGCACATCCCTACGTTTTAAAACAGAGCCGTCAGGAGGCTGGCTGGAGCTGACGTGCTATAGAGTAGTATACACTAGATTATATATACTATAGTTACTACTATAGTGGAGTAACTATAGTAAGACATGGTATAGTGTAGTAGTATACACTTGATTATATATACTATAGTTACTTCCATAGTGGAGTAACTATACTATGACATGGTATAGAGTAGTATAGAAGAGTAGATTGTCTTTACTATAATTACTACTACTAGAGCAGATTAGAGTACAGTAACTACTACCGTATACAATTTAGTATAGTACCTAATAATTAAGAATAACTAGCTTCTTCCTGCTTTCCTTATTTGGTCACGGTGTCTTCAGCCTCTCCTTCCAACTCAAGCAGAACAGAGCCACTGATTGGCTGCATGGAGAGAGCTACTTTATTGTTATCAACGAGGTGAGGGGGCCACTACTTAGCCTCCATCTACGCTGACCTCCTGACCGCCACGCCGTGTGTTCAGGGAACCGCTCACACACGCGTCGGGTCTTCTCGGTCCCTGAACGAGCGCTGATTGTTTAATCTAGCGTTAGCGTAGCCGAGTGCGAGCAGAGCTAATGGAGAAGGGGGGGGAGGGGGGGGGGGGGGGGTGCTTTGCCACCTTTTCACACAACACAACGCTGGGGATTCACACTCCGACGTGGAACTAATTCTACACCCTGTTATGCCTATCACAGGATCAATTATAATAATGTAAAAAGCAAGAAGGCGAGAGATATTTAATGAATGCGGGAAATCGCATTATCCACCCTGTTTCACTGGAATATACTGTTTCACTGGAATATACATATACTTTCCTTGGATATACGTGTGGATTACATGTCGTGCTCACTATCTGACAAACGTGTTACGAGTCAATCACAAGTCAAGACAGCGGTCCAACAAGTCTGTCCTTGATGTTTCTCCCTTGATGTTTTTACCGCCACAACCCGTTCATTAGCCGACCACAACGGTTGTTGTTGTTATTATTGACGTCGACATTCCTAACATAAAGCACTCCGGCCTGGGGATTAAGGTTCCGCAGGGCCTTCGGTCTAATCTATAGAGCTAAATGAGCAGTTAAATCGGTACAATTACCGATTCCTTTATCAGGACGGCACATTTCTCAAAGCACACAGGATGAGAGAGTTAGGCGTAATGTTTCTTTTTTTCAGGCAATTTACAGGCAGAAAAGAGGCGCTAAATAACCACGATGACCATCACATGACCGAGCACCGAACTGCTCTTTATTTCCAAACCCTTACCGTAGAATCAGCTAATTTCTTTGTCCTCGTACGCTAACACACATGCCTCACCAGAGAGAGAGGCGTGTTTTCCTCAGACTCGCAACAGGTAGCATATCCTCCATGCAATGAAGGAGCTAACAGGTGGCATGTCCTGTGTGCTACGCAGGAGCTAACAGGTAGTATGTCGTCCGTGCTACGGACTTAACCGGTAGCATGTCCTCTGTGCGACGAAGGAAGCTAACAGGTAGCATGTCCTCTGTGATACGAAGGAGGCTACAGGTAACATGTCCTCTGTGCTACGAAGGAGCTAGCAGGTAGCATTTCCTCCGTGCTACGCAGGAGCTAACAGGTCGTATGTCGTCCGTGCTACGGAGCTAACAGGTAGCATATCCTCTGTGCTACGAATGAAGCTAACAGGTAGCATGTCCTCTGTGCTATGAAGGAGCTAACAGGTGGCATGTCCTCTGTGCTACGAATGAAGCTAACAGGTAGCATGTCCTCTGTGCTATGATGGAGCTAACAGGTGGCATGTCCTCCATGCTACGAAGGAGGCAACAGATATCATATCATCCGTGCTGCGAAGGAGGAGATGAGCGTTGAGGGTTTCCACGTTTCGGCTCAAGGACTCTTGGCCGCGGATCTGAAAGAATGTCAACAGTCATCGCTCGCTGTTGTCGCCGTGGCGATGAGTGTTTACGTTGATCCTAACAGCGACCCTGTGTGTGGGACAACTCATCTGGGTTCCCAGATGAGTTGGTACGATATAACCGGTTCTCAGGAGAGAATTGCACGATTCCCCTGATAGTGTTCTTAATTTACATTTAGGGCAATTAGCATACGCTTTAATCCAAAGCAATTTAAAACGGTTCATACACACATTCACACATCGACGGTGGAGTCAACCATGCAGGGCGACAGCCAGCTCGTCGGGAGCAGTTAGGGTGAGGTACCTCTCCACAACGGCAGATGTAACGGTGAAATCAAACTTGGGCTAGATCGAGAGAAAGTTAAAGTGAGAGGTTTGCGTTGTCTCCATTAATCAGTTTCATTCTAGCTTTGTTGATGCTGCAATCACAATGCAACATCCGTTCAAGCGTCCCACAATGCATTGCTTGTGCCATGTTCTCTGTGTAGGAGTGCACATCGACGCCTGGGGGTCCCATGCATCTTTCATGTCTGAGGCACGGAAAAGATGAGTGTTGTGAATACGTAGGCTTTCCAGTGCAGGGCGAGGCCTCACACAGAGTGCACCGTGCAACACCTTAGCTGTACCATAAATGGATTCATCTGAGAAGCTTACTAGGTTGACCGGAACTGTTGTCGCAGATCCTTCATGAGCAGGTTTTGTTTGTTTGTTTGTTTGTCTGTGGTGTTGTGGTTGTTGTTGTGTCGGGCAGTTTTATTTATGTCTATCTGAATAAGGAACACAAGAGCTCACGCCTGGGGAGCCTTGTTAGGATGATGAGTAGTCCATCGTTGAAATGTGGACGAAGTACGTTAGGACCGTTGGTAATGGGGAGGACAGGGCTGCACCGTGGACGCTACGATGAAAAGATGAATGAATATGTCATGATGTGTGTGTGTGTGTGAGTCAGTGGATCCATGTATAGATCTGCTTGTGTGCATGCAAGTATGTGATGTGTGTGAGTGTGAGTGCGTGCGTGCGTGCGTGCGTGTGTGTGCGAGTGTGTGTGTGTGCATAAATACATACATTTTCATATCTATGTGTGGGTTTGTGCGTGTGTATGGATTCTTTTTTATGTGTGTGTGTGTGTGTGTGTATTCAGGTTTTTATATATGTGTGTGTGTGTGTGTGTGTGTGTGTGTGTCTTTGTGTGTGTGTGTGTGTGTGTGTGTGTACTTGTACGTGCGTGCCCATGTGCATGAGTCTGCATCACAGCACACTGATGAAGGCATGCTCCAGGACATTTTTCCAATATGTGTTAAGAGTGGATGTCTGTTGGGGGTATGAGGATGGGATGTATATGGTGTGTGTGAGTGTATATATGAGTGATGTGGTGTACTTGATGTGTGTGCGTGCATGTCCACGTGTGCGTGCATGTCCACGCATGTCCATCATGCAAGCGAGGAGGATGCTGTCAGGGAGTGTAACGCTGAGGCTTCATATTTCATCTCTCTCTTGAATTCCTTTAGATTTCCTCACCAGCGAAAGCAGACGACCACCAACAAAGAAGACTGACACATCTCTCTCCTAGTCCCACGCTGCTCCCCTCAAACCTGGAGAAGCTCTCCTCGTTCTGAGGTCCAGTCCTCTGTTGAGGCTCCCCACCACGTCTCCCGCGGTACCGGGCTCTAAGCTTCCATGGAGCCTTCTGAAGGCCAAACTATTGTGGGTTAAATAGGAAGGTGTGGCCAGTACACATCAGTCTTCTACGTCAGTGGTTCTCAAATGGGGGGTGCTTTATAGTACTGCAGGGGGATCTCAGACAATAAAAAAAAAAAAGGGGGAAAAAAGGAAGACGCTTGCTAAAATAACCTGAGCAAGATACAGTTCTGAAAGCTAGACAAGTGGTTGAGATGTTAATCTGAAAACAAGGAGAACCTGTAAAAAAAGAACGTTTTCAGGAAGAATGTATTTGAATGGGCTTCACCTTTACATGCTCTGACCCTGGGGAGAAATTGGCAGTTGCATAGAGCACAGGCCTAGCCTGGTTCTACCAGAGAGTCTGGACCTAATCAATTGACAAACGTTAACTCACTTGAAGGCGGGTGTCTGTTGAAGTTTAAAATTATTGGATCTGCCCAGTGCCACTCTGGATCTGCCATAACCAATCGCTAACGTTTGGTTGTGACGTATGTCATGCGCCGGGAATCACGCGCAGGTTGTACACAAACCAAACACCTTGCGCGTCTGCACGAAAATGTCCGTCAACGACAGCTGCAGGTTTTGTTTGTCGAAATTAATTTATCAGGGAAAAATTGCACATTGTAAATCAATATTTTATAGTAAGGCCAGAGATGATGTATGCAGTCAACTTTCGAAGCTGTGTCTAATCGTTGACAACACGCCATCGTCATTGTTCTCAGACACGCCCTCTGTTCGCTGATTGGGCGCCGCTGTGGCGGCCCCAGAAAACCAAATTACATGCAGCAGGTCCAGACCTAGTACTGAAGGGAAATTCAAATTGAGCGGAAGTACTTAGGCGGGCGGAGCCAGGCTAGCACAGGCCCATGTTTCTCACTAAATTGTGAGCATTTGTTCAGGTTTACACTGCCAAATAGAATGCACATACATTATTCATGTAAATGTTTTAGTTTTTCCCCAAAAGAAAAAATTGGTGAAGGGGGTTATCAGCTGAAAATATATCTTAGAGGGGGTACACTAGTAGAAAGAGTTTGAGAACCACTGTTCTCACGTAGCCATCAGAAACTATTGACGTACGGAGGTAGCTTGCACCTCTCCCAGAGATGGAACGACTGATGATGATGATGAGGCCCGGGTCCCCCTTCCAGCTGTGTGTTCCGGTTCGTTTATGTCCGCTGAGGAGGTTGACATCCTCTTGATGATGATGTGATAAACATCACCAGACTGCATAAGTGACTTTGGGTGGACTCAGCCCAGAATTACTGAGACACACATAACCGCGCGGTATCAGATTCACAGCCTACGAAGGCTATTTTTATACTCAATACTTTTATACTTTTTAAACTCAACCGCTTCAGCTTTATTCTCTTGACTTCTGTTGAGCCCTGACCTCAGCACACTGTAGCCTAAGGTGGCTATCACAAAAGCTAACCACTTTGAACGCAGTGGAGCCTAACAACGTCAATATTTAACCTAGAAACACGATTTACAGCTGAAACTGTTATGGTACTTCTTGTTCCACTGGTGTTGAAATAATCAATCGATTGGGAACACACTTGTTGAATATCGAACGTTTAGGTTTGATGAACCCCGTTTACATTACAATCGGTCTAAACCGAGACCCAAACCCCGTCTCTTCTATAAAACCATTTTCAAACTGCCAAACAAACTCACATACTTGAAGGGACGGACACACGCTGGAAGGCCACGTGTTTCTATATTTATAATGAGCACGACCATGTCCACTTTACAGCAGTCCAGGGTACAGCTTTTGTTGCTCTGGAGTGAGGCTATGTTCTTCACACATGGCTGGCTGTGTCTTTCCGGTAAAATCACACATGAGGAAGGCTATGTTCCTTAATGCTAATGCTAATCAAAAACTATGTTTTTCACGTCCTGCTATCCACACAAGCGATAGGTCAGATGAAAGCTGAGACGCCAAAGAGTCCCGAAATATAAGTAGTAGCTCATAGATGGGGGTCGTCTTAGCAAGGTGGTTGACTTGTAACCGGTTGCTAGTTCGATCCCCTGCTCCTCCTAGCTGAGGGTGAAGGTGTCCTTGTGAAAGACACTTAACGAACTGCTCCAGACGAGCTGGCCGTTGCCTTGCATGGATCACTCCACTGTCGATGTGTGAACGTGTGTATGAACCGTTTTAAGTGGCTTTGGATAAAAGCGTCAAATGCCGTATATGTAAATGGGTGAAGCGAACCACAAGACCTGTGCTTCACGCTCACTGGATGAACAAAGGATGTAGGTGTGACCCTGGAGGTGTGGGGAATGATGGAGGAGGGGAGGTGGAGCAGCAGTAGGAGGAGGAGGAGGAGGAGGGCGACAGGTCCACAGACAACACGTGTGAGATATGGACAGCACCTCGTTCTATTGATAACCTCATCACGGGTGATGAAACACGACACCGTGTCCTATTTTAAGCCGCCGCCGCATAGGAGGAGAAATCTTGAGCTCTTTGACTGAAAAGTAAGACGAGGCCCTGTGGGATGGTGGGCAGCCACAGACCCCCTCATGGCTGAACAGTGAATAGGGCCAGACTGAGGTTCTGCTCCAGCAGAGCGTCCCGAAGGTGCGGAGCTCAGTAGATCCTCTGCTGCATTGGTGCCAGAAGAGGGTCAGGATGCCAGCGCTGGCCCACTTGGATAGAAACTATCTCTGTGTCCAGCAGGTCTCTGCTACAGTCTCAGAGAGGGCCTTCTGCACAGCAGGGAGCTGGGAGGGGCAAGCAGGCCTCCAATCTCACCCCAGAGGGCTGACAGGCTGGTCGTTCTCAAGAAGAACTGCTGGAGTAGTTCGTTAGAGTGTGTTATTTCTGGGGTAGGGGGTAGAGCAGTTAATTTGTGTGCTTTACTTCTAGGGGGAAAATAGTTTGGATCTATGCTTTATAACTAAAATATTATTTTTTTGTTATCGAAGAGAGTGCAGTACCAAAAGTGTTGATCGATTGAGTGACTAAGCCTCAAACGTAATTTGTGGGAAAGTTAGAATATTTTAAATGAAGTGAATTAGAGTAGAATCACGCGAAATCTGCGTGAATCAGGTCGTTCTCGCCCTGCTACTCATCCGTCTGCTTTTATGTGTAAAAACGTACATTAAGTAGCCAAACAGTCACTGGTGCACAAATGCATCTGCTGAATAAATAATAGGTAAATAGTAGAGATAAACACAGACATTATCCATCTGGGTAAACATCCTTCAACTAATACGCAAAAAGGTTCTTCAACCCTTTCGACCAGAAGACTCGAGCAAAATATGCGAACCAAGCATTGAACTTCCGCCGACCCGGGCTGAAGAACTCGAGAAGCCCTCAACGAGTTAAGGAGCTGTATCCAGTGTGTTCTGCTCTCTCTCTCTGGGGCTAAAAGCTCCATCCCTCTGTCGGGCTAGCAGGGGAAAGTGCGCTGCCAACAGAAGTGTGTCCGCTGTGGAAGGAGTTCAGCAGCGGCACAGCGAATAAACCTGAGCTGTATCTGGTCAGGGGGCTTCGACTCAAATCAATGGCCTCCTCTTTTATATCTGGACTGCTAGTCTCACTCTTGCTGCCTCGTTCTCCCTTCCCCGATGTCCTTCTTTTGTTTCACTCACCCATTCCTCTCTCTCTCTCTCTCTCTCTCTCTCTCTCTCTCTCTCTCTCTCTCTCTCTCTCTCTCTCTCTCCCCTCCCCATCAACGCTGTTTCTCTCACTCCCCAGCTCTCTCTCGTTATCGCATGCCTGCTCCGTCTCCCCATTCTCCTCCAATTAACACTATTCTCCCTCTCTGACACTCACCCTGTCTGTCCGTCTGTCTCCCCCACTCTGTCCTCACCTCCTTCCACCACCTTTCTCCCCGTGCCCTCTCCCTCCCCCCTCCTCCTAGACAACACGTGTCTGCCAGGAGGCATCTTTAGCAGGCGGACACGGCCCGCATGCTGACTGACGTATGGGGCTCTGGTTCCTCTGGTGCTGGAACCCCTGCCTCCCTGTCTCTCCCCAGCCCCAGAAGGCTCTCCGGCCTGGGCCCTGGGGGTAGGCGTGGGCTGCCACCTTACAGCCGGGCTGCTGCTGACAGGCAGGAGGGAAGTGGTCGGTGACGGGACACCGCACCACGGGAGCCAATGGATTACTGCTGGCCCAATTAGACGGTATGGATTACAGATAACTTGTGCTAGCTGGGGCCGAAAGCTCCGTTGATCACTGGAAGGCTCCACGAAGCGCGGCGAATGTTGGCTGGGTTTGTTTTTTTAGAAGGATGTTTTACTGTGTACTAGCATTTTATCCTAGATATCTTTGTTGTGTATGGGCAATTGGTTAACTTAACGATTGTTAGTGCTTGGCACTTGGTTCTATGTTGTTTCTCCTTCTTCTGACAAATGTACTTATTTTAAGTCTATTTGGATGAAAGCATCTGCTTACTGCCCTCAATGTAAATGTAAGTGAATACAGAAAAAATATATATATCATGCGTATGATTTATTTATTATTACATCTGTGAACAAATGTGATCAAAAAGCATCTAGAAACACACTGATTTTTAATGGAGCAGCACTCTCTCTCATTGAGCTCAGATATTTACCGAACGTTCGAAGATCTCCCCAGAGTTCTCCCTGTCCACTCTGCGACCAGTGGTGTGTCGCCCGCCTCCTCGCGTGCGGCCTCATCCCTGCGGCAGAGTCGGGTCAGCCGGACCCAAAACTGACTATTCTCTTTAATTGTTCATGTCAACATGTTGCAGGAAATGACATCATGTCTCAGCAACCAACCCTGCCGGCCCGCCCCCGTCTCCAGGATGGGGGGGTGGGGGGGGGGGGGGGAAGGCGATGTAAGATGTAGAGACTCGGCTCCTTCATTGATTTATTCATCACGCCGGGGGTTCGAGAGCGGCGGTCAGCGACGCGGAAGACCGAACCCACGCGGGACAGTGTCTGCCGCCCCCGCTCCACGGCGTCGCGTTAGAGCCGCCCGTCGCAAACTCGTTTGTCATCGGCCAGGGCGCCTTCCAGGGAGCGGGAATGCCGGCTGGAGCGTCAGAGCGCGCGGCGATGTGCGTGACATACTTTTTTAATGATGTAAGACCCTGCGCTGGGGCGACGCTGGATGTCACACACGAGGCTGGACTCTGCGTGTGTTGGTGGTTTGTGTCTATTTGTGTCCCTGTCTGTCTGCAGTGTGTCGCTCTATCTTTGTCGAGCTACCCGCTCAGCGATCCATCGACCCGACCTCACCATCCACAAGACCAGCTAACCTACCCACCCCCAGCCCGCACCAAACCTGGCTATCCCACCCATCTATCCTACCTACATGATGAACTGCATTTATACGGCACTTTTCTAACCAGCGGCCACACAAAGCGCTTTATAATATTGCGTATTTATAACATTCATCCACATATTCACACCCCGACGACGCTGTCAACCACGCAAGGCGCCAACCAGCTGGTCGGGAGCAGTTAGGTTGAGGTGTCTTGCTCAGGGACACCTCGACACTCGATAGGAGGAGCCGGGGATCGAACTAGCAACCTTCCGGTTACCAGCCAACCCGCTCTACCTATTCTATCTATTCCGTCTATCTATCTATCTATCTATTCATCCATCATCCATCCGTCCATGAATTCATCCTTCCACCCATCAACCAATCCTAATTGGGGGGCTGAACCCACGTTTGGTTGGATGGACCAGCTCAGCAGATGGTGAAGGACGAGGACAGACGGGGCTGTTGGTGAATCACAGACAAACAACCACACACTCCTTGTTTGTTCCCCGCATATATCGCCTTGTCAAAGGTCAGGGAGAGCCTGGAGAGCAGAAAACCTTTCAATTAGAACAACCAAACACCAATCCACCATGAGGACACACGCACACGCAGACACACACACACAGACACACGTAGACGCACACCCAACCACACACACACCCATACACCGACACAGACACACACACACACACAAGCACACACTCGCACACACACACTTGTTGCTTAAAGTTTCCGATCTCCGTTTTTTCTAACAGTTTGACTCTGAATCATTTGTATGCGCTATGGTCGGAATCTATATTCACCAAAGTAGGCATCAGCCTGAAGGACCTTAAGAATATTGGTAAATGGTAAATGGACTGCATTCATACAGGGCTTTTCTTACCAGGGGCCACTCAAAGCACTTTAAAATATTGCATTCACCCATTCATACACACAATCACACACCGACGCTGGAGTCAACCAAGCAGGGCGAAAGCCAGCTCATCGGGAGCAGTATGGGTGAGGCGTCTAGCTCAGGGACACCTCGACACTCACCTCGTTGGTCTGAAGCCAACCTGCTCTACCACCTGAGCCACAAGCCGCCCATAGAGCTCATGAGGTAACACAGAGACGCCTGCCCTGACCACGAGGACTGGGAGAGAGACGCCTTCGACCGTCCCAAACACAACGACCATCCCTGGTCGTTGTGTTTGGGACGGTCGTCAGAAGATGGTGACGCTCCCTCACAACAGAGCAGAAGAAGAGAGCAGCTGTCTGGAGACTTGGTTGGTTGGCACTCCACCACAGAGCGGAGGCTTATCTGATGGCTGCTCCAGATTCTCCTTCTGCTCCTCGCAGGTCCTCCAGCAGCGGCCAATGGGAGAGCAGGCCATTAGGGCGGGACTAAAACAGACTGCCAATCAGCCGTGGCGTCGTGTAGGGTGTTCTTCAGCGCAGTTGTCAGTGTGATTAGCCGTTACAAGCCGTTTTGGAAATCTGCGTCTTCTGACAACACAAGTGGGCACGTTCACTTAGATGTGTGCTGGATACCTGGTGGTATAATATGTCACCTTTAAAGGGGTGATATTATGCCACCATGTAGCCATTACGAGCCGTTTGAAAATCTGCCTTTTCCATCTAGGTGGACACTCCCACTTGTGATGTCACTGTAACACAGGACAAGGCAGATTTTCAAATGGCTCGTAATGGCTAATCACACTCACACCCGTTGGCATGATATCACCCCTTTAAGGAGGTGCGGGCGGTCGTCGTGGCGATGTGTCGGGGGGGGACGGAGGAGGGCGCTAGCCCACGCCCGCGAGGGCGATCGCAGGATATCACCAAATGCTAACGCCCTTCTAGAAGAGTGTCCGTGAGAGGAGCCTCGGAGGACGAAGCCGCTCTGTTTCACGATCGTTCAATCAACTGAATGTTTATGGATTAAGAAACACGCGGGGATCCATTTTGTGACTAATTACGTCTGACTGGGGCTTATCCAAATATAGTGGGAGTGACTCATCACTTTTCCCCTGGCTCAGACGCAAGCTGGCGTGCCGACGCCCGCCATGACAAAGGCACACAGAGCCCTCTCAAGACGCAGCTCAGACCTAAGCTGGCTAACACGTTACACAACATCCTACAGCCGGTCTTAGACACAGAGGTGAGCAGGTCTGAGGCCCCACCTCCCTCCATCTCTGTCTTTCTCTCCCCCTCCATGGCTCTCCCTCTCTTTCCCTCTCCATCTGTTGCTCCCTATCCATATATCGGTCTCTCTCTCTCCATCTCTCTCAATCTACTGTCTCGCTCCATCCATCCATCCATCCATCCATCTCTCTGACTCTGTCTCTCTCTCTCTGTGTGTCTCTCTGTCTTTCTCCCTCTCTATGTCTGTCCCTCTCCCTCAATCTATCCTCTGCCTCTTGTTCTTCCCCTGCATATCTCCCTCTCCCCCATCTCTCCCTCCCTCTCCCGATTCTCTCTCCCGATTCTCTCTCTCTCTCTCTCTCTCTCTCTCTCTCTCTCTCTCTCTCTCTCTCTCTCTCTCTCTCTCTCTCTCTCTCTCTCTCTCTCTCTCTCTCTCTCTCTCAGATTATTCTCCTGTTCGCAGGCCTCTGAGCCAGCCCTTTATTAAAGAGCAGGGTGTTTTTATGATCAGGACTATATTTCCGCGCGTCGGGGCTCGTACATCAGTGCTGGCTGCTCCATTATTGCAGGCCAGGTAACACTCCCTTCCGCAGTCACACCGCAAACTGCTGCTGTACGCCACAGAGTTATGGTCACACAGACAGGCAGATATAAACATATATATATATATATATATGTATGTATGTATCTGTACGGCACGCAGCCTAGGTACACGTGATGTATTAAAGCGCGGCTGCAGCTCATTTGTTAGTACTTAGGACCTGTGCCAGAGATAAACACCAAATTGCAGGTGGCTGTAGGATAGGAAGGCAGTTTTGTAACCAGGGGGAGTGTGTGTGTGTGTGTGTGCTTGTATCTAAGAGCACATGGGCGTGTGTGTTTACCGGACACACAATGCGTGTGTGTCGCAGAGTGTGTGTTTGTGTGTGTTTGTGTGTGTGTTACTGTGTGTGCGCGTGTGTATGTATGTATGTATGTATGTATGTATGTATGTATGTATGTATGTATGTATGTATGTATGTATGTATGTATGTATGTATGCATGCATGCGTGTGTGTGTGTGTGTGTGTGTGTGTGTGTGTGTGTGTGTGTGTGGGGGGGGCTGCCTTTCAGGCAAATCCTTGGAAATAACAGATAGACAATTTGTGTGTGTGTGTGTGTGTGTTTGTGTGTGCGTGTGTGTGTGCGCGCATGTGTGTGAATCTGAACACATGGCCGTGTGTGTTTGTGACACAAAGTGCATGTGTGTGTGTGTGTTTGTGCAGATGCCTATCAGGCAGACCCAGTGAAATAACAGAAAGACGCTGCGGGTGTGTGTGCTTCTTCTAGAGTGTGTGAGTGTGTGTGTGTGTGTGTGTGTGTGTCTGTGTGTGTCTGTGCGCGTGTGCGTGAGCGTGCAGTGCATGACAGAGCAGTGTGTTAGCGGCGAGGCTGCAGGTAACGTGTGGAAGTTGCCGTGTTTTTACGAGCTGGTCGTCCATCACCTGGTGCCGCCTTATCTTTATATTTATATCGTCTTTGTCTGCTTTAAGTGGTTCTAGCTGAGCAAGACGGATGAGTGCCGATCTCACCTGGGTCGTCCGGGCGGGCCTTCGCGTTGAGGCCGAGTGCGGCGCGTGGTCAGGAGGGGGAGGCGTAGCTAACGAGGCTAACCGGGAGCGACTCCATGGGGCTTGTTAGCTTTTCAGCACCGCCGTGGTGCAATGCTATGCTAGTTAGCATCCTTGTTTCTAAGCTGAGCTGAAACGCACGCTTTTCCAGCTTAGCTGCAATGACAACACATTTGGACGATTCAATATTGTCCAACGCTAGCTAGCATTAGCGGCAGTGTCGGAAGCCGGCGCCACTGTAAATATCACGCTAGGCTACTTGTTTTTGCACCGCGGCGTTCCTCTTCGCGTGGTTACAGTGAGGCTTTGTACCACTGTGTTTTTATGGCCTTTTCAATCGGCAGGTTTGTAGAAGAGAGAGTGTAAAACCAATCCTCCACAGGCTCACCTTAAGAAGGATCCTGCGCTGCTTAATCGCCGGCTAACGCGCTTTACACAAGTTAGCCCTCCAGCTACAGCTAGCCTCGCGCTCCCTTCATCTGGAATAATATTATCGGAGCCCTGATGGGATCAGACGGAGCTGGGGTACAGAGAGCTCTCCTCCCTCACCTAGTTTCACACAGCATGTTGCATATGGAAATAATGTGCAATTCATGTTTATATTCTGTTCAGCTGTATTTAAGATGGGCATGTGTCATCTGTGTAAGGTATGGATGTGTGTGTGTGTGTGTGTGTGTGTGTGTGTGTGTGTGTGTGTGTGTGTGTGTGTGTGCGCGCGCGCGTGGGCGTGCATGCGTGTGTGTCTTTCTAAGTGTTATAGCTGTACATGGATAGAAGTGTCGGTGTGTGTGTGTCTGGCTGTGTCTGTTTAGGTATTTATACAGTATGTTATAGTATATAGTGTGTGTTTATTTGTGTTTATATGTGTGCATTGTGTGTCTGTGCGAGTGTATGTATGCATGTATCATGTATGTATGTGTGTGTACTGTATGTATGTATGTGTGTTTCTGCACGTGTGCGTGCAGTTGTATCTACACACTTACATGTGCCTGACACGTGCATACGTATTCTGTCCCCAACGGATGCTGACGAATAAAGACAGACAGACACGTGACCCTCGCAACAATCTGCAACCATCCCGTCAATAGTAATATCCAGCCCTGGCAATCGAATGAAAAAATACAATCAAATGAATGAACCCATCGCTGAGATGGAGGGTACAGACGTGTGGCGGCGTTGATGTGCATACAGAGAGGGGGGGGCATCACACAGCGATGCCCCCCCACACACACTCAGAGACGCTCGGGGACCAGGCACAGAAGTGGGAGGAGGGCTCCCGCGCACGCCTGTTATAAAACTCCAGAATGCAATCACTGTTTGATGGCCGCGACAGACACACACACATGACACGCATGCATGCACACTTACACACATGCTCGCACAGGGATAGTCACACACACACACAGAATATGATTGAACTCATACACACACCATGAACATACCTATCCACACACACACACACACACACACACACACCATGAACATACCCCCCCACACACACACATCATGTACATACTCCCCCACACACACACACACACAAACACACACACGCAACATGAACATACCCATCCACACACACAGCATATTATTGAACGTACAGACGCATAAAAAACACACATACCATGAACATCCCCATCCCCACACACACACATACATGTGCGAATGTATGTGCGACACAATAAAGCATAACAATGCCATCTAGTGGCTGAACCGGGCGTGTCTCATCCACGCTGAACGCGTGGCGCTCCGGGTCTCCTCCTTCAGAAGCTCCTGGGGTCTCCAGCGGAGACAGCGGGGGGAGAGCTGTGTCCCCCAGCCCATCTAGCGTTGAGGTAACGGACACTGAAGCTCCAGCAGGGAGGCCTCTTCGTCCCCATTCCTGCTCCCTCTAAACCTGACCCAGATGAGCTTCCCTGGTGCTCAGCAGAAGGATCGCTTTCACGGGCTATTTTAACCTCCGTGGGGCCGTCTCGCCTTGCAGGGGGGGTGTGAGGGTGAGGGAGAGGGTGCGGGTGAGGGTGAGGGAGAGGGAGAGGGTGAGGGCGAGGGTGCTAACGTTACGTCAGCCCGTCGAGCGTCCATGATGAGTTTGTGTTTGCGATCGGCAATTATCGGATCTGCGATGAATCGCTTTGTCTCCGCTGTTTTGTGGGCGCTCGGATGAATTCGGTTCTTTGAGATTCCGGAGGCGCTGCTAAGCATGGATTCCATGTTCCGCTCCCTTGTTGACTCATCGGTGATCAATAGTGCTGCAGTGTTCAATAAACACAGTCTGGAGTGTAATAAATGGTTCGCCGTTCAGTAAAACCGGAGATAGCCTTCTGCTATGAAAGTGATGAGATCAGAAGTAAATCATAAAATAAAGACAGCTCCCTCTCTTTGCCAGATTCCAACATTGGATCAGTATTGGGGAAATGTCTGTCTGTCAGTTTGTCTAAGTCTTCTTCCTCTGTTCCGTCTGTGAGTCCAGCTGCACCTCAGGTCAGAGTGTGAATATTCTTCACTTTCACTACAATAGGACACAAATCATTTAGGAAATAGTGGTAAAATCTGATGTTTTTTTCAGGTCTCCGCCCAGCCAGTTTTCAAAGGCTCCTCTCTGCTCTGAACTCAAGGTGCACTCTGTTGGTATCGTTGAGGTGCCTTTTCCCAAGGCAATGGATGTCAGGTCGAAAGGACACTGGCGGAAAGGTGTGTGTGTCTGTGTGTCTGTGTGGATGTCTTGTGAAGTTTGTGACGAGGTGAGTGGTGAGGCGTGTGTGGATGTGTTTTGAGGTGTGTGTGGAGGTGCGTGCGTGTGTGGATGTTTTGTGAGGTGTGTTTGCGGAGATGTGTGTGGAAGTGTGTGTGTGTGTGGAGTGTGTATGTGTGTGTATGCATGTGTAGTGAGGTGTGTGTGGAGGTGTTGTTAGGTGTGTGTGTGTGTGTGTGTGTTTGGACGTGTGGCGAGGTGTGTGTGTGTGTGTGTGTGTGTGTGGCAAGGTGTGTGTGGATGTGAGTGTGTATGCGTGGAGCTCCGTCTGGACAGCGGTGGAGGATGGCCACGTCCAAGAGAGACACTTAAAGGTTGTATAAGATGATGTTGGGTGACGTCACTTCTGTCGCTATTTGAAGCGAGATCCCAAACAAACAGAGTCAGCTCGCCCCTCCCTTCCGCGTTTCGTGCATCCAGGAAAAACTATTATAAAAGCAGCGCCAAACCCCACAACACCCAACCCTTGTCGGTAATTGGTTTGAATACTATTTATTTTGGTTTTTGAGTGGTTGGTGGTACCATTTGTTTTTTGTGTACGATCTCGGAGCATTGGCTGCCTACAGAGACTCGTTTTTTTGACGGCCTGCTTACGGGGCGGGCAGCTAGCGGATCGTGAGGAAAGATCAGATGAATGTGATAATTTATGTTCGGCCTAAAATCGCTGAAACAACCTTTGAGTTATGTTTTCTAAATTACACAACTTGAGAGGAAACATTACAGCCTATTCATACTTGTGACTAAATGTTTGCAATGTGAGTAATGAATACCGCACAAAGTTAGTGGAAATGCCAAATGAAAAGTTAGTGACAAATGCAAGTGACAAATATTCTTTGAAAAGTTTTCCAGAGACCCCCCATAATGTTGCTATTGAGGCTTCCAGGTCTCAGGCATCAGTCAAGTGTTCTCGGGGCCCTGAGAGCCCCCCGTCTTTCCCACCCTCCAGTGTGTCCTCTCCTCCTCTGTACTGACTGACCTTCTGTTTGGTGTTTCTTCTGTAAGTCGCAGCATCATTCTGTCAAGTGCGGACAGGAAACAGAGAGGAAAGACTGCAAACGGACCCTGAAACTCTTAAACTAACTGAGACCCTGCAGTAGCCGACGATAAGTACAATTTACAAAGGATCCCAGGAAAGGCTTAATGTATCCCTCGAAAAGGATCTCATTTTAAAGGGCTCTCATTTTTGGCCTTTACAAGCCGTTTGGCACAGGGAAGGAATGATTTTCATATTGACATCACAAGTGGGCGTGTCCACTTAGATGTACGCTGGATAGATCAGTCTGCCAGCCTACCCGGTGGAATGTAGCAAACATTGCTCATCTATCCTTCATATATCTGAGTGGAGAAGCCCACTACTGCGGGGGTTGCAGTCTGACGGAGGCAGTCCAGTGGTCGTCGAGGCCCTCCGGCCGCCGCCGGAGCTTCGGCGGCAGTCCGGCAGCTCCAGCGGTGTTATCCGGGAGCTGAACTGCCGCCGAAGTTTTCTGGCTACTCCGGCGGTTGCAGTCCGGCAGCTCAGCTCCCGGAGTACAATCCCTTTCTCCTCCATGTCGCGGTTCATTGACTTCAGAGAGTCCAAAAAGTTCCTCTTCCCTCAATTCTTCTCAACCATGGCCGAGATATCCCACACTACGAGTCTTTACTTGTTGTGGAAGTGCCAGAGACGTCAGACGCAGTCTTTATGATTCATAATATCATCCGAGGCGCACATAGCTTTTGGACATGATATTAGATATAATATTATATAAAGACCCGTACATAATATTATTATTATATTATATTATATAGATATAGAGCTCCAGGAGTCCGCAAAGGGCAACAATCCCTTCTCCCCCATACTGTGGTTCAGTCTGACAGCTCATTGGTCAATGGGCAGCAGCTCATTTGCATTAAAGCTACAGACACCAGAAACTGCGCATTCTGAAGGGACTGAAACAGAGGGGAACAGCGGTAGACTAGATTTCCTTTCCCTAAAAGCTATTTCCAGCAAACAGCTTCAAAAAACATGTTATCTAGAACTCAAATACTATGTTTACTTGTTGGGAAAACACCATAATATGTCTCCTTTAAGCATTTCCACCGGAAATGGAACTGTGAATGAGTCCACCCACAGGCTTTGAGGAACCAACCCAGAAAACGTCTTCATCTGAGACAATGAACCCATCAAGACGACCCATCTTCAGTCCCGGCTCCTGTTTCATCGCTCCGACGAGCAGCGTGCGTCTGGAGCCGGCGGAGTGCAGCTGCAGGGGCGACCAGCGGCTAAGTGGTGCTCTGCCGCCGCACTGGGAGTGGGGTTATGGATGGATCAAACACGCAGCTCTGACAAGCCATCCATCAGCCGAGGACAGCGTCCAGAAACACGGGCAACCCTGGTCAATAGGACTCATAAGACGAGGGTATAGAAGGCAAATATCACGTCTCAGACCGTGAAGAGGGCCAGAGAGACGGAATTATGCTTTTTTTTCTAAAAACATTTAAATCGCTTTTTGAATTTGCATTTTATTATTGTTTACTATTATTAACGTCACACTCTTATCAGCACAGAAAGGTTAATCACAATTAGAAACCGTCCCTGTGCCAAATAAATAACAGGAGCCTGAATGCTGTTATGCACACGTTGGCCACAGTGTACCCCGGAAAGAAAGTTCTGTGCTTTGCATGCTGCAAGAGAGAGGTTCTTCTTCATAAAATTATAAAAATGTCAAATGTTAAAAATAAACACTTGAAACGTTGGCTTAAAAATGTTGAGAAACATATAGCATTACGTTGGATTGCAAAGAACACAAGTTTTCCTGCATGTTCGATGCATGCCTCACATGTGCAGAAGGCTCCTCTCAGGTGAAGGCATCGAGCTGCATGTATGTAGATCCACAGCATAGAACCAGCTCTGTACTGTACATGCTGCGTGCGAGAGGTTCCGCGGACCACCAGCGCCACTGTCTACCTCAGACATTTCACAATGCGTCAACGTCTCTGTAACAGAATCCTGTTTCTTGACCGCTGCTTGTGGTTGGTTTAATGTAGTTAGCCTTTCAGCAGAGCCTTAACTTGATTCTCCTCGTGGTTACCACTAAAGTGGCCGAATGGATGCTGCGTTTAAACGAGTGGTGCACTGCAACAGAACTGGTCGCTACTGCAGAAGACTGGGAGGGCACTTCTTGTTAATTACTGCAGTTGAACTTGAATGATTGTCCTTTATCGTTCTTTACATTTGTACAGCCTTCTCCATTAGGATTAATATTCCAGGGTAGTGTGCAACAAGGCAGTGTGAATCCAAAGTCAGGTGGACCGAGACATGTTGGTATAATAAATTCAGGTCTTAGCTATGAAATGTTTGTTTTTATAATTCCATTCTCATGCGATCGTCCCTGCATGTATTACCTCGTAAACAAACTTTTTAAATTTAATCGATGCAATATCAACAACAATACCCACAGCATCTCCTGCCTGTAAAGTAGCAACAGTAAATCGGTGGTAAATTAAAGGGCTTATAAATGCCAATTGAGTCGCTACGTTCTTTAGCACGTAAACATTCCCAAGGTGAACTCCCCCTTCCCTGCATTTTCTATACGTTGCGACCAGAATTAGTGCCATGAATATCTCACAAATGAGCTTTTACCCGCAAACACGTTTATAATCCCACGTCGAGCAGCCGTGCAAACAACGAGCTCCTACTGCGGCTCAAACCGTCCCTGGAAGTACCGTGCCCCCCCGCCGGGCTGCTCCCCCTGACTTGCCTCCTTCTCTTCCTCCTCCTCCTCCTCTTCCCCTGTGCTGGGGGCCTTCGGAGGCTCGGTCACATACGGCCCCTGTGAAGCCCTCGGAGACGTGGACTTTTGCAAAGGTTTATGCAAATCCAGCCCCGTTTCCTGGATGCAAAAAATGCATCCTGAACGGCGTGCCAACGCTCAGGAACATAAAGCATTCACATGACGGGCAGCTTGTTTCCAGTGCTGAAGGTACTGATCTGATTGTGATTCATCAGCTGTTGGGTGTTCTGATTGGATCATCCATTTGTCACAGGTTGTTTTGTTCATCACTGCCGGGTCGTGTGAATGCCAAAACGAATGACTTTTGGTGAAAGCAAAGTAGAGAAAGTTGATTTTGTTTTACTGATGGGATATATCTATGTGTTCGCTTAACTGCATCGTTGGCAACATAAATAGTTTAACTAATGTAATCAAATGTGTTATGGTGTTTCGGAGACTGAGTCACCAAGTTTCACCACGCACTACTGTTTAGCATTTAGGCTTTAACGCTTTTCCCCTCAGCCACATACAGGAGAACGCTCGAGGTGTTTTTAATCAGGGGTTGGACGCAGGGCCATAGCCAGGGTTTAGAAAAGAGTGAGTTCCAGAATTTGTTATTTTAGTGGAGCTTATTTTCTGGACGAGCAAAATTCACACCAACATGACACCTAATAACACAAGCCAAGCTATATGCTAAACACAAACTCTTTGTCTATGATTAAATAGATACAGAGGGACATGTTGGCAAAAATTATTTTATTCAAATATTTTTTTTTGCGTGTGTAATGTGTGTGTAACTCCTAAAGATAGTTACTCAGCGCCGATTTGTTATTTAGATATAATAAAGAAATATAAATAATTGATTTAAAAAGAAAATAGACTCGCTGTCCTCATAGCTGGCTACGGCCATGATTGGTCGGATGGGATATGCTGAACACACTTTCTAGTTCACCGCCGGGATTGACCTTCACTGTTTGAACTGCGATCTGCCAGGAGCCTGCAAAGCATCTCAGATACCTTGGCATCAGTTTTATTTGAACTCTTCTCTCCTCCAAGCCTTTGCATAGTTTAACAGGCAGTTTAAAATCTATGTTTATCACGCTGGATGTAGACGGACTGGACAACTTCTTTTACCGAGGAAGTAAGGTAGAGAGAAACTACAGTATAGCATGGAAAAACCCAATGCCCATTTCATATGTTGTACAAAAATACAACTATTATTCACAATGAATAAATGTATTTATCTGCTGCATCGATGCAATAAAAGTAACTCGGCCTTTGGTATAGAACACAACAGTGAGGCTACGGAAGTGAAATCCCATTCTACTCTGAGGATTTTGATTATCTTCCATAATTTCATAACCGTCCTAGGTGAGCTCACCAAGAGCTGGGAGGCTGTGAGAAGACGGTGCATGGTCATTTAGAGGCCGTGCGTCTGGAGGATGCCAACGTTATTTGAAGAAAAGCATGTTTTATCGTCAATGTCAGGGAGAAGCCCAACATAACCCACTCTCCTAAGGGGTAACAGCGATGAGTGATCGGGGAACTCCATCACTCCATCACAGACCCTTCGAAAAACAAAGTAGGTCTCAGCAGTACTCGTTGATTTGGTCCGAATCTAAGGAGGAGAGGCCATTTATTCCTCCTATCGATTAATCTTGAATTGGCCGTCCATATTTCAAACCAAGCAAGATTTATCTAAGTACAAGTAGGTAAATTACATACGAGACAGACAAAACTGTTGGCTAGAATATATCATACATGCTAAAATAACTTCTCTCACCCTTCTTCTATCTGTCGCTCAGCTCGTATGCTTTATTGGTTGTGTCCCTGGATACCTCTGTGAAACGTCAGAGAGGAAGGAAGATGTGGAACAACAGAATCTGCCCAAGCCTTGTGTGTGATGTGAACGACCATAAGCTCTTGATTTACGCTCTAGGAATATGCCATTAGCAAATGTTCCCAAGGGGAAGAAAATCCCCCAAAAGTAAGAGAATCGAATAAACATATTGATTCACTAGATACTGAGGACGGTCTCATTAAGAGAAGGCGTGGAGGCAGAGATCAACGGGACTCGATACTTCATCAGGCAGCACACTGATGACCTCACAAGAAGAGGCTGATCAACCAATCAGGCGGAAGAGGAAGAAATTCTCAAACATACAAAGAAATAAAGAACAAGCAGTTACATTACATGGTCACAAATCCTGTTTCATAAACCCATAATACTATAGAAACAAAAACCACAATTGAACAACCTAATGTGCATCGTTTCCTGCGCTGTCGCTAATGACAACAATGGAAAACTTCATACAATTGATCAAAAAGGTGATCAGGGTCATTTGACAGAGTAGCAGCGAGCAGTCGGACATTAGCCAACAGGGTGTGACTGTTTTTTGTCGTTAGTAGCGAGTAGAAAGTCTTTCATGTATCGGGATAATACTGACACGCAATTACATCCTCCTAGCTCCATTATCACATTCTGGCGCAACAAAGCTAGCAATTAGAGCGCAATGGGGGGGCATTTCCGGGGTGCAGCGCATTCCAGTTGCAATTAAAAAACGATTTGTCACATGAAAAGTAATTTGTACACTTGCCAGATGTGACAGAGCGATAACACGGGGGACAAACTCAGAGAAGCTTTAGAGAGCGCGTTTCCCAGCGGAAATTACAATTATTTCACATAATCTGTGGAATAGGCCTACAGATTTAATGTTGAGATTGAGATTCCCTATCAACGCAGCAGGCAGATTAGCGCGTGGGTGGTCGCAGTCCTCTCGCGAGTCATTTTTGCGGCCTTGAACTCAAAGAGCGAATTCGGTTACAGCCTTTTATACCAAAAGCGCTTATCAGTAATGAACCAAACGATGAAGCGCACAGTGTGAACTAAAAAAGCTCCTTGGTTTATCTGTCGAAGGATCCTACTTCGAATGAGTAATAGCCGTGCTGCTACCGCCCCATGCACGCCTGCCCCGGGTTATAGCGCTAGCAGTGTACATACACCGCGGAGCAACACCAACAGCAGCAGCTGCGCTTTGTCTCCGGGGAGCTGGTGGGGGGGGACGACCCCCCGCCGAGCCAACACACCATCCGCCAGTCGCCCCGAACCGCGTTCCCACGTTCCTCCTCTCGCCGGGTTCGGTTGCAGGCGGTGGCAGCGGGTTCACACGGCGGAGAGCCTTGCTGTTAGCATGACGGCGGAGCAGAGGGAGGTGTTAAAGCGATCTTTATTAGCACGTTGGAATAACTGTGAGCACACTTCTCCGTCTCGCCATCTGCTGTTTGAATCAGCGGGCGTTTGGCAGAATGGGAGTCATCAATGGCATGATAAAGTAGTCGAAAAATTATATATATACTGTATATATTTACAGATCAATGAATGAATGTATATATTTGTATCTTAAATGTCTGTCGGATTCAGTTATTTGTTTTTAATTTAAATTATTTAAATTGTTCTTGTTGTGGTTGTTCCAGTTGTTAAACACTTTGTCATGTGGTTACGGCAAGAAAGTCACTCTCCCATAAAGTTTGATCGATTTATTGATTCAACCTTTTAAACCTTTAAACCCTTCTCCCGGAGTCTCTGAAACCACAGTGCACCCTGCCGGCCTGCGGTCAGTCCAGTGGTCGCCATGTCCCCCCAGAGAGTCCCCACGTCCCTCCTCGAGCCACGCCTACACCTCCTTATCACCAGATTTAACGCAGCATTCGCTGAACATTTGCCAGGAAGTCAGATGTTCTGAGGAGGGCCCTGGAGGGGGGGGGGGGGGGGGGGGGGGGGGGGTGCGGCCATGCTCTCGTACTGCCAGTCGCTGGGGTAATGCCCGGTGTCCTGTTTAGGTGACTCCCCCAGCGCTTCTGGAAGGCAACAGGTGGGCCTTTATGGGCAGAGGAGGGGGTGGGGGCTGTAGTCTAACCGGGAAGGGAGAGGGGGAGGAGGAGAACGAGGAGGAGGAGGAGGATTAAAAATATCCCTGGATGAAGTCGTCAAGCGAGCGCCAGTGTTGTGTTCTTAACAAGCAGAGCGCGATAATATTGCAATAATTCCCCATTAATTGCCTTGGCTTATTTTAGGGCTAAAGAGGATCTGGGGAAGGGAGTCTGGTTGTTCTTGGGTGTTTGTGGTATTGGAGAAATCTCATTGGTCGAGAGCCCTCAATACCCGAACACCGTGGCCTTGCGGGGGGGGGGGCCCGGGGCAAGACCTCAGTGGAATCCAAACCCAATCACGGCTCAGGCAGCCATGTGACGTGAGGCTGATCTGTAACCAAACCAGCAGGATCTCTGGGACGACTGGTTGAGTGGAGCTGGTGCTGCCGTTAAGAGACCCAGCCCACCTAGAAACTAGGCCATCGCTGACCCCCCCCCCCCCCCCCCCCCCCCCACACACACACACACACAACCCCTACTACGCACTTATTGCATGTCGTACGTCCTGCCACTTAATTTACGCACTTATTGTATGTTGTACGTCCTGGCATTGGATATTCGCACTTATTGTATGGTGTACGTCCTTGCACTTCAAAATAGTACTTATATTTTCTTAATAGCACCTTATCCTAGCTGTCTTTGTTATTTACGGGTAATGGGTTAACTGTGAGCACTAACAACCTTTTGTTAGTGCTTGGCACTTGGTTCTATGACCATCCTTACTGTACCGACAGAAATATATTTTTGTTTGTCTTTCTTCTGACAAATGTACGCACTTTGGAAAAGACACTTTGGAAAAAAGCGCCTGCCAAATGGCCTTAATGTAAATGTAAAATGTAAATGTTAGTGAAGGTGGAAAGTACACCCTGGTAAACATGTAGTCTGAAGCCTCATTTAAAAGGTAGCCAACATGCTGTTATTTGCTCGATGATTGACTTTGACTCGCACGTATTTATTGTTTGATTAAAGTTTCCACTCTGTGAATTTTTTTATATTATTAAGTTAATGTGCGTTAAATGTTAGAGTGAAGAACGGAGTACAAAGTCACGGTCCAAGCGATGCATGGTTGTAGTGTGACGGTAACACGCACTCGAACGCCACAAAGAGTTTGATTGCTTCGACGTAAAACCGTTGTTATGTCTGGTGAATTCCCCATTAACATGTCTGACACGCCGCGTCTTAGCCGTTAGCTGTTGAGTCAGCTGCACGCGGGCATCACACCACAGACAGAAACATCAACATCGTCACGGGTGCGTTTCATTTGGCGGCGCGCTCGCTCAATTAAAATCAAATCAAATCAAATGAAACAAAATAAAATCAAACACAATCCAGTTCAATCTAAAGGTGTACTCTGGCAGGGGGAGCAGTAGAATAGTTTAGCCTGTGGGCTGAACACTGTTTTACTATGTCTGTACACAGATGATTTGATAGCACCGTAATCAACAGCCTGATGATTCCAGCCCAATTTAAATCTGGTTTCAGTTGTGCTGAAAGGCTGAGAAGCTGCGTGATTCACAGCCACATCTGAAAGCCCTGTAGCTCTGAACAAACACTTCAAGAGTGAAACAATACAAGCTTGGGTGACTGACCCTGGCTTGATGCTTCTGTAATCATTCATGTTTGGAAAATGGAAAAGAATAAAAATTCAAACCCGTTTCGATTTCATTTTCAAGTTATTTTCTTCTGAATAATGTGTTTCGAGTGCGGCTGAGTTGGATTCCAGCAGGGTGCAGACAAGTGAGGACAACGACAGGTAAGTCCTTTATGCAAGTCCTTTATGCGAGTCCTGATTTTCTCCACTTATAACAGCTTTGATAAGTATTCATACAATACCTGGCCCTAACATCATACAATACCTGGCCCTAACATCCATAATTAACTGAGCACATGTCTACGGATGTGGCTACGAGGACATCAGGGATCATGTGATGCAAGTGTAATGTACAGTTACACATGCATGTTTCTCTAAAGTAGGCCAACCTCGTCAGAGAGTGACATGCTATTCCTTAACATCGATTCAGAAATACTTTGTGATTTATATGCTGTCGTGGATTGGGTTCTGACCAGCGTGTTTCAGAATGACTGAAGTGGCAGCGCAATAAATCTCACGTCCTGTTTTCTCCTCAACCGGCCCTTTTTATAGAGAACCAATCAGCTTTCAGGTTCCATAAAGTAAGAAAATACCTACACTAGATCCATGCTCAACAATACTGACTCCGATGTTACCTTTGAGACATCTCGCGGCACACATTTTCCACTAGCGCTCTGCCAACACGATGCGTCAATAAACATTGCCGCTACCAAACAAACATTTAACGCAAGAAGCTGTCACACCCACGGGAAGCAGACTGTGAAACGCACATTCATTAAATATGATCGGTGCGCACAGAGATGAGATGACAAGGTGTCGCGTGAAGCAGCTCAAGACAGCCAGCGCACTGAGCGCAGCGTGACAGGAAGACAGTAAATTACGAGCGGGGCCGTTGGAAAAAAAACACACTCAGACAGTGCAGCTGGTCAAGGAATTTGTGCAAAACCATGGGGGTATCATTGTGCTCACAGAGTGGCCACACAGAGCCCCGGGGAACACCGGAGAGAGAGAGAGCCAGCAGACACAACCACACCACCGCATTCTGACTGAATGCTGCTGTGGGTTCGATGTTATGGTGGAACCAGGAACTGTTTCATCAGGGATATTAACACCCGGCTTCTTTGATGAGTAGCAGAGTGGAGAAGACAGAGAATGCAGGTACAGCATAATCAGGAGTCCTCAGGCGAGAGAGAGACAGAAAGAGAGAGAGCGAGAGAGAGAGGGGGGATTTTGTGCGGATCTAGTAAGAGCGAGTGAATGTGATGCTCCGACATCAGATGTGCTGAAATAGCCTTTGGCATGGGATCTGCTGATGCAAATCTTTCCTCCAGCGGAGGGACGGACGGACTGTGTGATATCACAAGGTAAGACGGACACCGGCACCGCTGGCCTCCAGACGCAGACGCTAACATTCACTGACGACTTGACCTGGGAAGAAGTCAGCCTGCGGGGGAAATCACGCCTTCCAGATTCCCCAAACTAATAAAATACACGCGACGGCACGACTGCAGTGCATCGTACGAGGCCAGTGATGTCATGCAGTGTTTTCCCCGGCACGCGTCCTGCAGTGGCACAACACTGCACTTGGGGAGCTGTCGCGACTGCACTCAGACAATAAAATAAAATATGGGAATTATTATTATTATTTATTTTGTATAGAAATGATGCTCGGCGTTTGATTTACTAAAAGCATATCCCCCTCACTGTTAGCTCTCCCTTGTTTCATTGCCATTATTGGCAAGGGAGAAATATGTGGATAAATAAAATAGTGTTCTGATGTAGAAGAATAAAAAATGCATGATGATACCGTAGGCGGCACCGGCACAGGAATAATGACGGATCCACAAGTTGGACGACGCAGAACGTCGGTGGGGAGGAGAGCGCTCGGAACTTGAGAGGTATTCCTCCCCGAAGACTCACTCCATCCCGAACCAGAAGACTGTTTAAACTGATTATTTTAAACAGTCGCCAGTCTTCTGGACGTCTTCACAGCTCAGCACCGCGGCTGGGGGGAATCCCAGGGGAATCTCATGCGTTCTTAATATAACATGGCCATCACTCTCAAAAATAAGTGGGTCCTTATACAGTCAAACAGCGTTTTAATCAAATGTTTAAAACCATTGACATCTATTCACAAATAATTTGCAACACAAGGATAAATCCACAAATTCACATGTGATAATAAACACAATTTTATTATTAAGACTGCATCTTGTTTCGGTCAAGTTCCATTTCATCTCTTTGGTTGTTTTTTTTAACGGCGGAGCCCAGCGTTTTATAGGAGGCCGTAACACCCACGGTTGGTTTGACACGTTGAATCAGGTGCTTTATCGCATGCTAAGATATTGCTCAAACTCACACCACTCTCTCTGTAAACACATCCCTTTAAATGCTTTGCGATGGGGATGGTTTTAAATGGCGATCGCTCCATTCTACATCCACCTAGATGGATGACTGAGGCTCTTATAACGCAGAAGGTCTGAGCTTTGTTGTTCCTTTGCTTTCCATCAACTCACATCTCCCTTCCAAAAGTCTTCCTGTCTCTCTATTCTTAACATACAGAAACTATCTGCCTGTATGCATATATCTATTTCAAATATGGCCCCCATTGCGTTAAGCCCTTTGAGACTGTACCTGTGATTATGGTCTGTACAAATACAATTTAATTTAATCTAACTATCTACTAAGACTAATTGTCGGTTTATATTCTTAGTAGCATCATTGTCTTTTTAAAATACAATGCAGGACAACCAGTAGATTGAAAGAGCGCCTCAATGTTCTATAAAACAGTCTATCGCTACCCTCACCTGGTGGCCTGCATCTCTTCCTACCTGCTGTTTATAGAAGCAGACAAACCAAGAACTTCAAACTTTCACTACACTGCATTAACACCCTTCCCCTTGGCTCGGTGAGATCGTTCCTCCATTATAGGAACTCTGTCAGCTGGACAGAGCGATCAGGGCTCCCAGAATTAAACTAAGATTAAACACAGGTAGTGGATCAAAGAGATGGAGCTAAAGAAAATACTTCCGCCCCGATCACCCAGATTTGTAGCTTGTGTTCCGTCCGACTGAGGAATGCTGAGGAATCGACGCTCTGATTTGTGAGACTATGCTAGCACTAAATCTGCCGCGGATTATGCTACAAGGTAAACGTGGCTTCCTAAACCAGCCAGAGCGGAGAGAGGATGTCAACCTCACTTCTCTCTCCCTCCCCCAACAGGACAAGATTTATGGCCCTTGTCGCGGCGGGATTGGATGTCGGCCCGCTTCACGTCTGGGTCAGTGCAGGTTAGAACAACAATGGTGTCCCTGAAAACAATACAAACTCTACTCAATACAAACTGAACCATTCCTCTCTTATTTGTTAGATCTAAATGAAATGTGCTTGCTGCCTTATTAATATTAATATGCATGTATCTGTATGGGTTTAGTTAGCAGGACTCTCAAGTTTTGAACTGAGTTCAGAGTGAGAAGAGGTTATGTCCAGGCAAAAGAGGACGTCTGGTTACCCTACGTACGGGAAACCCATTTGATTCCTACCTGTTCCACTGTTAAATAGCGGCGCAAATAGGTGGGCGCTATACTGGTAATTTCTCTGCGTGAGAAATACGAAGTGTGGCGTTTGAGTGTGTGCATGGGTTGAATTGCGTGCGTCACTCGCCGAATGCGTGAGACTTGAGAGCCCTGAGTTAGGGACAGTGTCTTGGTGATGCAATTAATAATACATACATTTACATTTACTTTTAGCAGACGCTTTATCCAAAACGACTTACAAAGTACCTTTGTCAGACAAAGGGGAAACAATACATCACTGTCAGTACAGGAAGGAGGTTCATAGAAACAATATTGTTGTTTAATGATATAAACAACAATCGCTAGGTTAACCCATTCCCCGTATACAACAAAGGCAGCTAGGATAAGATGCTACAAAAGGCAACGCCCTATTTTTAAGTGCAAGGCCGTACTACATACAATAAGAGAGAACAAGCTAGAATCAGGCGTCTTCACATACATTACCAATACTAACTTCTCTGCATTTAGTGATGGCTTACCTAAGAGGCTTTCAAAGATCTTTGGGGTGTTTGCGAACCGTGTGTTTTTGGGTAGTCAATGCGTACAGAAGCACGTCAGAGTGTTACCTCAGCAGTAACCAGAGTGCGATCCTCCTCACTCCTGAAGCCCTGTTCTCTCCTAATAATAACCCAGAGAACACGGGAGCCCCATACGTGACCAGGAGCGACCAGGACGTCATGCACGGCCGACCGCTTGGCATGTGGTCGCGTCTCGGGACACGTTCACCGGCGTCTGAGTCCTGCTGAGGCCAGCTCAGGTTCACATGAGGACAGGGAGATCGCTTCAAGGTGGGGTGAGGGTGGAGGTGGAGGTAAGTGGAGGCAAGTGGTGGAGCTGGTGGTTGCAGTTCAACCAGTGGTGGCGAGCGGTGGAGTTGGTTTGCGGTGGAGGTGGTGCTTAGTGGTGGAAGTGGTGGTAATTGGTTCGAGGTGGTGCCAAGTGTTGGAAGTTGTGGCTAGCGGGGGTTATTAGTGCAGGTGGGGGTCCGGGGCGGAGGTGGTGGTTAGTTGTGGATGTGGTGGAGTGGGTGGAGGTTATTGATGTAGGCGGTGATTACTAGCGGAGCTGGTGGTTGAGGTTAAAGTGGTGGTTAGTGATGGAGATGGTTATTGGTGGAGGAGTTGTGGTGGGAATTCAGGAACCACGTCAATCGTTTCTGTCTAAACTCGTTCAACCAAAGAGTTTTCCGAACTTATAACAGTTAGGCTGGTTTATTTGAGTGATAAACATGCACAATCATAAAACAAACATTCAGTAATCCGAGGCCTCGGATGGGAGTTCGCCCTGCGCCCCTCTATTAGCTTCGCAAGGAGAAGACCAATGCATGGGCAAATGCAGGGGCTTCTTACACAGAAGCACAGGTCTCAGAAATGCTGAGATCAGCTCTGCTCCACACAGGATGTGTGATGGAAAAATCTGTCTCCTATTCCTTGCACTGTCTAATCACTCTAACTGTTCCTCACATTATCCAACGTTCACCTCTGTGCCTGGGGTATACCGGGCACGGGGAAGCAGAGATCCCCGTATGCATTCTTCTCCTTGATGAGAATACAGGAAACTCTGTCCTTACGTAAACATTATCTGATTTGATCCTTGACAATTTCCATGTGAGGTGTGACTTCTCAGTTGGACCCCTCGACCTTTGACCACCCAAAGGGTGTCAGCGAAAGAGGCACAATCACAAAATGGCAGTTTACAGAAAAATAATGTTAAAATAGAATTTTCCCATTACAGTGGTGGTTAAAGTTGAAGGGGTTGGTTAGTTGGAGCGGGATGGGAGCCTCCATCAGGGCGTGACCCCGCGCTGCACCTGCTGAGCGTTTACGGCCCGACCTAAAATAATGTTTACCACTTTAAGACAACATGGCCGACCCCAGCCCACTAAACACCAGGGAGGCGAGAGAGGGGGGGAGGGGTGAGAGAGAAGTGGGGGAGGGAGGGGCTTAGAGAGAGGGGGGAGAGAGAAGGGGGGGAGGAAGGGGGAGAGAAGTGGGGGAGGGGACTAAGAACGAGAAAGAGAAAGGGAGAGCGAGAGAGAGATTGGGTGAGAGAGTAAGAGAGAGGGGGTGAGAGAGTGTGAGAGAGAGAGGGTGAGAAAGATGAAGGGTGAGAGAGAGAGACTCAGAGACAGAGAGAGAGGGTGAGAAAGAGAGAAGGTGAGAAATAGAGAGGGTAAGAGAGAAAGAGAGAGAGAGAGAGAGAGAGAGAGAGAGAGAGAGAGAGAGAGAGAGAGAGAGAGAGAGAGAGAGGGGGAAGGGTGAGAGTAGTAAGCGGAGACACTTTTTCATGGTACACTTTGACAGTGTCTCAGAGTTAAACACCTCACGGACCTCATGCATAATAAGCAACACTTTGGTGTTGGTAATGCAGTGGAATCCTAATTGATCTGTTCTCCCTGAGTGGTAACAACGGCCTTCTTTACTTAAGATGACAGGCCTTTGGACAGCAAATCAAGGATTACAAATAATGAAAAACCATCATCATGTCATTCTGATGTCCTCTGTTGCTTCAATTCATCTCCATGGTAACGTCACCTTAAACAAGATGGCAGTTATATGGAGCTCCCTTCTGCACTCCTACATGGTGTAATTACTTTTATTAACTTTATGAAGCTAACAGCCAAGACACAGGCAGACAGCTGGCTTAATATGACTATAGTTTCATTTTTCATTTCACCACAATAGCAAATGTTTTCATTTACGATGTATCCACTTCTTTCTTGATTTAGGGGTACTTCTTTCTTTATAGATGGTGCACTTCAACTACAGAGTGAATTATTATATCTTATTATATAGTATGAGTTGAAGGTAGCCAAGGCGACCATTGTAGCCTACGTTATACAATGTTGTAGGTACTTGAAATCAACCAAAAAATGGAAACCAAATAAAGGCATAAACACAGTTGATTTGTTTTGTTATCTTTTATTAACACATCCACAGCGGGAGCCAGAGAACTCGCTTCATGAACCATAAAGTATAAGACGATGGAGGAAAGGAAAAAGTAGGTTTGGAGCAAAATAAGCAAACATAAACATAGTTACAGGCGCCATGCTGTGGATTCCTGCACGTGTGACACTAAAGATAGAGCGAGAGTATTCTGTGACATGACCGCCGTCGTCAAACACATGTCAACACAAAGTTTATAAGGGAAAAACGTCACAAGATCTGAGACTTTAAGAGGGGATTATGAAAGGCTGCTTGGGCTCACCCTACATAGCATCCATCTCTCAGCCCTGCCCTCTCCAATGCGAACCTACACACACACAAACAGAGATGCACACACACACAACCTCTTAACCCTGCCGTCTCCTACACACACACAGCACCCCACACACAGAGACCCCCCACACACACACACACAAACTCACACTCACACAAACACATACTCACAAACTGAGCCACACACACAAACTCACACACATGCACTCACACTCTCACCCTCTCAACCTTCTAATGGTATTGCGGGAAGAGAGACGGCACGAAGAGAGAAATCTCTAAAAGTGCTTCTGGCAGCCAGTGGCTCCGGGCAGCAGGCGTGGGGAGGCATCACGTAGAATCTCTCTCCCCAAACACACACACACACACACACAAACACACGCACACTCACACACAGCGCGGGCAGGTTTTATTACAGCGTAGATCAGAGGGGCAGCAGGCACTCTGAGAGCCGTGTTTCCAGACACCTGTCTACGGGGACGAGCAGAGAAGAACCGGGACAACTGAGAGACCAGGTAGGGGAGACCGTCCCACACAGGACCGGGAACTGCTATGGTGCATGGGGGGGCAGAGTTAATCATGTATACTGCTGTCTACATTGCTCTGGGTTGTGAGTTAATCCTCGTGAACGTGTGAAAGGGGAATGAGCGAGTGATTGGTCGAGGGCAGCAGCAGAAGGTGACTAGGTCAGACGACAGGTTGGGATTAAGATGCAATTAACGAAGATGTTAACTTTCCAAGCATTTATCTCCTCGACCGGAGGGGCCGAGACTGAGCGGTGCTTGGGTTACTCAGGGGCGCCCGGGGATTAAGCCCGGGTTTACGACGCCAAATTGGGAAAGATGGCATCGAGTTTCAGGTTTCTCGTTTTTTTACAAGATTACAGGAATGTATTTGAGGTGTCTTTGGTTGGATGTGTGTTTTGAACTCACCCATAAAAGATAATGTTTGCGGAAAAGCAACAGGTTTGAAGTCCTAGCTGGGGAGCTGAGGTTTACTTTGAACCGAGCTGCCAAACAGCGTGGGGGAATTAGTTAGTTAGTAGTTAGTTGGTTCAATTCATGGGTAGGCTGAATACAGGCTGAATTCCGTTGAGTAATTCATGATAAATCCATTGGGTGGCTGTTAGAAACATGGTGGCTATCCCCCCGAAACGCCCCTGTATCAAGTTGTGTGCCTGCGCTTGCGTGTGCGTGCGTGCGTGCGTGCGTGCATGCGGCAAGGGTGCCTGTTCAGACGTAACAAAAACCAACAACTTCAAATGTGCTTGTGATTGATCCAGAAATGCAGGCCTCACTTGATCAATAAATCCTCCCCACACTCTCACACTGCAAAACACGTTTCAACCCAATGCTCGTATCGCAATTCAACATGATGCATTTCCCCCCCAACACACACACACACACACACACACACACACACACCCCTCGCCCCGCATCACATGTCAACCCTGCACCGTGATTGAAACAAATGTCTGCCGATCTAGCGGGGGAAGCAGTGTGTTGGTGTGTGTGTGTGTGTGTGTGTGTGTGTGTGTGTGTGTGTGTGTGTGTGTGTGTGTGTGTGTGTGTGTGTGTGTGTCTCCAGAAGGCCTTGTCGTCAGCGCTGGGTTCTGTTTGAGTTATAAAGTCCCGGTCGCGGTCGGGGCGGCGGCCAGCAGTGGCCCGGTCATGCGCGGTCGCATTCCGCAGCAGGACATTTGAAACGGGAGCAGACACCGCCGCTCCCAGAGAGAGGAGGGGAGAGAGGGACGGAGGGGGAGAGGGATAGAGGGAGGGAGGGAGAGAGAGAGGGAAAGAGGGAGGAGAGGGGCAGAGGAAGGGAAAGGGGGAGGAAGGGTGAGAGAGGGGGAGGGAGGGAGACAGAGAGGGAAAGAAATGTAAAGAGGGGGAGAGGGAGGGCGCAGATGCCGTTCCCAGAGAGAGGGGAGAGGAAGGGAGAGAGGGAGGGAGGGGGAGAGAGAGAGAGAGAGGGAGGGAGAGAGAGGGAGGGGGAGACAGGGGGAGAGAGGGAGAGGGAGACAGGGGGAGCTCGCAGGAGGTCCACATTACTCACAAGACACGTCATTCTCTCTCCGGGGGATTGGAGACAGAGAGACGCAAGACATACACACACACACACACACACACGCACACAACAATCATCAACCAATACTTCAAAAAGAAAATACCAAAATTCGAAACCCCTCAAAGGTTATCTGTCTGCAAATCTGCGTTGCCAAGTCAGGGTGTTGAGCAAGCACCAGAATAGCAAATACTAGCACCTTCCTTTCTGAGGCATCTCATGCGTAAACCACAAGGCGCTCCCAATTAACAGACATCACACCCTCACACTCACACAATACCGAACAAATTAAATAAAGTTTCCTATTTAGAACGCTCCCAGAAATAAACCCGACGGGGCTCACAAGTACGGGCAGCGATGTCACGAACGCCTCAATCAACATCTGTTCATCCGAGGCAGA
Source organism: Gadus morhua (assembly GCF_902167405.1). Lineage (NCBI taxonomy): Eukaryota > Metazoa > Chordata > Actinopteri > Gadiformes > Gadidae > Gadus > Gadus morhua. The sequence continues at coordinate 3,916,761 of NC_044060.1, read as the reverse complement.
CACATCACCAGTACCAACACGTTCAAACCCTCAACCATCGCGGCATGATGGGAGCACTGGGACGAGAGAGAGGGAGAGCCTTGGTGACAACACACCGAGTACCGAAGCGGGCCGGGGGCTTGGAGGGTATGGTGTTCGGTCCTATGGGGCGGCGGGCTGCCAGCGCTAGCAGCCAGCTCACATTCTAAGGCCGTGTAACGATGATATCAAAACATGTCCACTCTGATCTGGAGCCCTTAATGCAGGCGCTTGTCTGCTAAATCTCTGGAATGGTGACGAGGCCTCCATCGTTTTATAAGCGCCCCTAATGGAGGCCGACCAAGGGAGCCTTGGCGAGATGTCGGGACTATAATTGTGTTGAGGAGATTACTGGTTCCCGACTGAAACGCGTAAATAAAAGATTATATAAACCTGGGGAGCAGGGGGGGCTTTCAATGTGAAGGAGCCTTTGGACACACAGCTCGTGTTGAAGCTGGGTCTCCACTACCATATGTGATGGTTAGTCTTATTGTTAATTTCCAAATGTGTGGAGATCACGGGTGGCTCAACACAAGCACATTCAGTCGGAGAGCTCGGAAAGGTGACAAATAAAAATAGCGGAGCAGGGGTCTTTTAATGGGAAGCGGCCTGCGGGCTTCCAACACCATTTGAAAGGTGATTGGATTAATTATCTCACTAAGTGTGTTGATAAAACTACTGCTTCTTGATAGAGGTGATTTCAGTTTAGGGGCACGGGGGGCTTTTAATGTGGAGGAGCCTCCGGCCAGACGTCTCTGGTTGCAGACAGGGTCTCTTGAACCATATGTGTGAGGCTAGCTCATATCCACGCGCTCACAGGAGCCAGCCGCGCCGCGTGAACACACATCTATTCAGAGCGTCAGCACGAGCCCGGCTAAAAATAAAAGCCTTGCTTAAACACTTCTGCTGGGAGAGGACACACACGCTGGAGATTAGGGGGTGTTTTCAGAGGGAAAGAGGAGGTTTTTCTGGCATAAAATGATTAATATAAATGGTGTTGAGATAGAGAAGAGTCTGGGTACAACCATCTGGGTTGAAATATGAAATCTATGACGTCAATACAAGAGGAAACATTCAATGCTGAGACTGGAACTTGTCATCAGTCTTGTCAACTGAATTAGATCTCTTTAATATATTTTACATAATATATGTATATATATTTATATATGAAAAAGCATCATGATATATATAGAATATATATTGTTGTGATATATTTCGAACAACAGAACTTTTTTTTGTAAACATTGTCAACTATCGTTTCAATTTATTGTTTGTTGTTAGGTTGATTTTCAAAGTTATAATCAATGAAATTGTATCTTTAGTGTACTTTTTTAAGGATGCAAACATTATGCAATGGTTAATTACAATTACAAGAAAACAATTATAAAGATGACTATATCAAGAATGATAAATTATGATGACCATTATAGTCCATATCAAAAATGTAGAATGTGAAGCTAACCTAAAATAGCATTCACTTTTCTTGTCACGTCTCCTCAAAGATCAATGATAAAAAGGTTTCACAAAACCAAACACCTTAAACACATTTAAGCCCACCCACCATCTCTTCAACCAATCAGAGGTTTAGGCCTTAAGATCAAAGTTTATCAGAAAGATCAGAAAATAGCGACGGACATATAAAACGCCCCCTTCCCAAGCATGAAACTATCCTAACGCATATGGTTTAAGGCAAGTTCATATTTGGCTACTGATAATCATGGACATTAATAACATACCATTAGAAACACATTTAGACCAGCAAATTACTATTCAGAACAAGCTAGCCGTCACACCGCGTGAATATCCCAAAGCAGTGTACGCACACACACACACAAACACACACTATACTATATAATAAATGGGTGGCGGTAGCGGTGGATTTATGAGCAGAAGTCGGAGCAGTAGTATATCAGTATCAATAATTCCTGAAGTATTACCGGGGCTCTGTCTGGGGTGTAAGGGTGAATAAATCCCCCACAGTTGCCGCGTGTGCTTTTCGTTTTTTTCCCCGCGTCTCTTTTTTAATATTTATTCAGCACATCCCCGGCTGATCCGACAGAGGCCCCGGACATTCAATAGCGTAATCACAGCTTGTCAGCGCAGCAGCACTCTCAGAATAGACGGCGGTAGGGTTGCAGGGTGGAGGGTGGAGGGGAAGAGGGGTGGAGGGGGTGGAGGGTGGAGGGGTTGGAGGGCTTGAGGGGTCACCAGGCCAGGGGATAAACCAGGACTGGGTGCTGCCCCTTGCTGAACATTGGTGGTAATAACAGGAAGGAGGCTCCTCTCATTCCGACAACACCGGTCGCCGTCATTACGTGTTCTGCTGAAGGTTTCCTTGGTTATACGGTGAACCTGATCTCAGCCTGTTACTTAATGTGTTTGGGCGTATTTAATTAACGTTTCCAGAAATAAAAAGGTGGCTTGTGTCGTTTGGCTACGATATTAAACTCCCAGACAATATTACCGGGTTTGTTCAAGATTCAAGATGTCTTATTAGTACATGTCATATACATATGTAGTTAATAAGTATAAGGCAGTGCACCTATTTAGTTCTGGCTCCTCCACCTAGCATCTCCAAATTATAAATATATATCAACCACAATATGATTGAAAAAATAGAACTCTAAAGAAATGTGTTCACACATCCACCGCCACCTGTAGGCATCGCTGTGCAGGTGACTAACCCCATCTGCTCTTTTAGAACATGAATCTCACTGCAGTACAGTGCGGTTCAAAGCCTCTGTTAAATGACAAAAGCCTAGTGAAAGCATTGCTTGTAAAATAGCTTTGTTGCATACAGGAAAGGGTTAAATTAGGTTTGTTAGTGCTTGGCGCTTGGTTCTATGAACATCGTTACTGTAACGACGGCGCTATATTGTTTCTCTTCCTTCTGACAAATGTACTTATTGTAAGTCGCTTTGGCTGAATGTTGTCAATGTAAAACGTAGTACAAGCAGCACCAAAACCAATCCCCTGCGTGTTTTTGTGTTTTCGAATCCTCCAGAGCCTTTCTGAGTGGGCCGTACACCACTGGACGACAAGATGATGAAGAAGTCCAAAATCGCTGACCAGACTGCCGCCGGGCAGGGGGGTGAGTAAAGAGGCCAGAGGTTTTCCTCTCTGGTTGCCATGGCTGTCAATCAAAAGGTCAGGGAGCACGGCCCTCACAGCTCCACGAGCCGACGGGTCGGCTATCGATCCATCGCCAGGTCAGGACGTAAGAGCACAGAGATACCTGACCGGGAGACGTTTGAAGGTTGAAGATAGGGAGCTAACAAGACGATGACGGCTGGGAGCGAACGTAGGATTACGCTTTTTACAACGTTCACGTTGAACTCCTATTCTGGTGATCCTTTCTCTCCGTATCTGAATTGCTAAAGGTTTCTCATTATGGAAGAGGGCTGCTTTTAATTACAGAAGTGAAGAAACTACAAGAATTAATCCTTCCAAGTATAATCGATCCCAAGTCTTCTAAATAAAACACCCTAGTATATGAAGATGTATGAATCCATATTAACTACCGCCGAGAAAAACCTCCTGGTGACCTCTCAAGAGGGACCTTGGCATCACGGCCCATCACCATATCCATCCCCCTGACCTCTCTCGGGGCCTTGATTGGTTAATTTGACACGTCAATCAAACAAGCAAGAACAGAAGCGAAGAATGAACGGGAGTAGGGAGTGTGGATCAAATTCAAATTTGAATTCTTGTATAAAACCGTTGAAACATGAAAACAAAGGAAGAGCTCAGCCATGAAGAATGATAATGGGGGAAGAAAACAACAGAAACAAGGCAAGTATCATCTCCGAAAGTGGAGATCATCACTGAACTTCAAGATGATTGCGACAAGCTGTCTGCCTTCGCCATCGGAGATGGAATCAGACGGAGACAGAAACGAAGATTAGAGATGATAGATCTCCAAGACCTCATCCAGTGGAAGCAGTTTTCTAACAACACATTCTACACAACAACAGATCCAACCAGCAGATTCTCTCTGCCGTCCAGCAAACCAGTCCAACGACAAAACACATCATTTCTAACATTTCTACAACTCACATCTTATCCATCCATTTTCATACGATTTGTCTAAGTTGTCTTTCCATTGCTTTGGCCTGTTCCAGATGTGTCCCTTTGTGTTCCCTAAACCCCCCCCCCCCCTCCTCCCCTCCCAACGTCATTGTGTTGAACCCACCTGTCCTTGTACAAATGTCCCTGTGTCTTCGTATCCCGACTCTCCTCTCTCAGGACCCGTTTCATTGTGGTTGTGTTCTATCTTACTGTCCTATTTCCCCCTCCCCGCTGTTGTGTTGCCTGTTAAGTCGACCTTTCCGATGACGCCCGGCCCTGTGAAAGAGGTATGCAAAGTGATGGAAAAAAAAACCCTCAAAAGCACATCCATACCCCTCACACATCTTGAATCCACCGGCACCACCTTCTCACATCGGCATGACTGTGCACTGACTGGGACTGCGATGGCATGTGTGTTGGGGGACTCCCAGTGGGTTCAGAGGACGGAGGCAGAGCCAGGGTAGAGACCTGGCTCGAGCGTCACGACAGATACAGAACATCTGGTACCGTGGAGAATAGACCAAAGCCGTCCTTGCTTCTCACGCTGCGGGCTGAGGAGCAAAGACCTTGCTGAAACAAGATAATGAAATCCATGTAATCCTGCTGGTGGTAATGCTAATCTTAGTGTTCTTTCCGCTACTGTAGTTAGCATAATGCTGCTTTTATCTGGCATTTCAAGAGCACAGTTCGGTCCATGTTTGTGAACTTGATCTTAGGGTGAAACGCCACTGATCTAAATTCATGTTTCATAAATATTACTATTTGTCAGATTTAAACAAGTTATCAACTTCGTTGTTTTCAGACGAGCTAGGAGTCAGGACAACAGGAAGATGGTAACAAGCGATTCTGCTTCAGTTAGAAAGCTAATGTCTTCTGTACAAACTGGGCGGGTTCACAAATCTAAACTGAACTGTGTTGAGCGATAGCAGAAGCATATGAAATACAATATTCAAGGTCTGTAGATGTATATTCCACTAAAGATCGTATTCATATATATAATATTATTATGTATTATTACATAAGTATTACGATAGGAATTTTTTAAGTGAATAAGACAATATTCAATTTTTTCATTATTTCAAATAGTTATGCTTCATTGAAATAAGTAATAGAAAAATTGCAATAAAATATAAAAATAAAAAGGTATGAATCTATGAAATTCAAGGTAAACTTAACATTCTTACAATTTTTTAGATATATTTATGTTTTTTTATATTTTTTTCTTATGTACTAAACATGTTAGTTTGTAATAACATTAAAGGTAAACAACCAAAAATATGACTGGAATAACTCAAACTTTGTTCTCGAATTTATATTTTGATCATATTTATATCTCCTAACATGAATACATTTATTATGTACTAAACATGTTAGTTTGCATTAACATTGAAGGCTACAGTAAAGATAGACTAAATAACTAAATAAACAAAACTTAATAACTAAAACGTGATTTTATATCATCTTGATATTAATAATGAATTATTTATATATTATTTATATCCTGATATAAATGCTTTTCTTACTAAACATGTTAGTTTGTATTAACATGAGGCGACAGTAGAGGTGAACCTCCCTAACCCTCACTGGAAGGTGACCGGGTTCTACTGCGATGGCACGCCTGAGTTCCCAGTGCCTGTCCTCTGTACCGCGTTCCCGGCGTTCCCTGTAGCGTGTCCTCCTGTTCCCAGGCATTCGGAAGAAGTCCAAGGTGCCCGGGGTGATGATCACCCAGTTCCAGGAGGAGCTTCCTGAGGACGCCACCACCCCGGACTTCACCCGCAAGCCCATCGCCCTGACCATACAGGAGGGTACGTACCCCAACTCACTACTACCCTGACCATACAGGAGGGTACGTACCCCAACTCACTAATACCCTGACCATACAGGAGGGTACGTACCCCAACTCACTAATACCCTGACCATACAGGAGGGTACGTACCCCAACTCACTACTCCCCAGACTCTACAGGGTACGTACCCCAACTCACTACTACCCTGACCATACACAAGGGTACATACCCCAACTCACTACTACCCAGACTCTACAGGGTACGTACCCCAACTCACTACTACCCTGACCATACAGGAGGGTACGTACCCCAACTCACTAATACCCTGACCATAGAGGGTAGGTAGGTACCCCAACTCACTACTACCCTGAGGCCCAACTCACTCACTACACTCATATAATCAAAGAACTACAATGTAATCATGGGGGGTTAGTGATAGGGATAGTCTAGTGGTTAGGGTTTTATTCTCTTCACGGTTTCTGGGTTTGATCACGTCTATCCATACCTGCTTCTTGACCAAATGGACGAATTAGAAAAATAAGCGAAATGACTCATAAAATAGTAAACCGAAGATATCATGAAACTGAATCACACTGATGGCCGACACTATGGCCGTTTCCAACACTGGTGAACATCAGGACATGACCAAAGCGCTCATACATAGGAGTACAGAACAGAAACATTTATAAATGAGGGTGATCATCGGATGCAGTAAGGGGCCTCTCAGTGACTGGTGAACATGTAATCCTACCCTCACTCAGGGCTCGTTTTACCCAATATATCCATGGAGAGCAGATGGACTCATAATTCATGATGGTGACACGCATTGCTAATTTGACTTGGAGAAAAAATAACTTCCTATTTGGGAAGAGACAAGAGAAACTATTTACATGGCTTTATATATAAGAGATACAGATTTATTTCGAGAGAGAGAGAGAGAGAGAGGTTTATATCGAGATAGATAGATAGATAGATAGATAGATAGATAGATAGATGGATAGATGGATAGATAGATAGAGCGAGAGAATGAGATCAAGACTGAAAGAGAGGGATCGAGAAGAGAGAATGGGCCTTGCCCCTGTACGCTGATGGAGTGCGGAGGATTCTGGTTCCTGACTTGTTGTGCCCCTCCCCAGGTAAACTTGCTGTGTTCAAAGCCAAAGTGATGGGGAACCCGACCCCCAAGGTCAGCTGGGGCCGGGCCAACGGCGAGATCGTCTTCCACCCGGAGACCTGTCAGCAGAAGTTCGACGAGGTGTCCGGCGAGCACACCCTCGAGGTGAGCCTGCACATAGAAACACACCGTATAGAAGCTGAACCATTGATCAATCGGCCTAAAAATATAGAGAAACTGGGTTTTTCGTGACTTTTGTGTTCCACAATTCCACAATTTAATTTTAATCTTTTATGTCTTTGTATTTTAATTAAGAGGAGAAAACAATTGTATCGATTTATCTTACAGGGTAGGTTGGATGTTATGGTGACAGGGGAATGTAGATGTCTATGTATGAATATAACGTGCACTCTGAAGTGAAGGTATTCTGAATAGGAAACCTCACGCGTCACCCTGTGCTCAGTTTAACAAGGTGGACCCGGACGATGCAGACACCTACAAGTGTTTTGCCACCAACGACCACGGACGGGCAGTGTGCACCGTGGTACTGAACGTCATAGAGGGTAGGAACTCCTTTATCTCTCTGAAGCAATCCTTCTAATTCTAATCCTTTAGAATTAGCAACGGCAAGACTTTTTACAATTGAATATTATCATTATTGTTGGTTGTACGTCCTTGCACTTAAAAATAGTACTTATCATTGTGTAGCGTCTTATCCTAGCTATCTTTGTTTTATACGGGGAATGGGTTAACTAAGTTCTTTTTAGTACTTGGTTCTATGAAAATCCTGACAGCGATGCATTGTTGTTTCTCTTCTTCTGACAAATTTACTTATTGTAATTCATTCATATACGTTTGAAGTTGTATTCAAATACAGACTATTCCATGTTGATTTAATCTATAATTTTGCTGAATATACAAACTACTACTACTTGATATCTATGCTTTTCTTATCTAGTTGGATTCCGTAAGCAAAAGGAACAAAAAGTTGAAGGTGAGCTTCTATTTAAATCAATAAAGTCACAAATAATAGAAAAGCGCTGATATCAATTATTTTTCCTCAAAACTAATTACGTCCACCCCATGGTCACTCCAATCTTTGAATGTGTGCACTGAGCTCATAGACAATACACTTTTTTACAAGAAAACAATTACCATTAACTATGTGATGTGCATAAATCCATTACCCACCTTTTATTTCTGTTTGTATGATTCCTCAGAGCCCTCAGATCTCAGAAAACAACTGAAGAAACGGTAGGCAAAAACACAGTACCTTACAGTGTCGTGATGATGATTTTAACCAGGGCCTCAAACACCTACACTAAAATAAAGCCTGAAGACAAAGTTGGCAGCAGTAAAATGTAAAACGTGAAAGAAAAAGGCTTAGTTTTAACAAAAACAATTGCAAATTGCTCGGAGCCATAAAAAGCACAGCCCAATGTGTTCCAAAGTGAGAGGCGTTAAAGACGCCGTCTGGTTCCTGCAGAAAGCCCGATGGGACTCGCGAGGAGAAGCCCATGGATAACGAGGAGAAGGTGTGGGAGATCCTGCTCAGTGCCGATAAGAAAGACTACGAGAGCATCTGCATCGAGTACGGCATCACCAACTTCCGCGGCATGCTGACGAGGCTGAGCGAGATGAGGAAGGAGAAGGAGGCGGAGGTGGCTCAGGTAGGCCTGTGCTCCCCCACACGTCCTCCTACTGGAGCACCATGGAAGGGGACAACAGGTACAGGTGTGTCTACACTTCAGAGAACGCTCTCCTGAGCAACACTGGAAGGAGGGACCCCCCCATTCTGCGTTCCATCTCAAGATTTCTTCTTTGCTAATTACGGGAGTTTTCTTTTGCCCTCTGTGGGGCTAGGGACAGGGGGGTGTCATAACTATACGGCCTGTTAAGCCCTTTGAGGCTGCACCTGTGATTAAGGGCTCTCATCATCTCACCTTCATCCGCTTATCCGGGGTCTGGTCGCGGGGGGAGCAGCTCAAGCAGGTGGCCCCAGACTTCCCTTTCCCGGGCCACATTGAGATTAAGGGCTGTACACATAAAATTGAATTGAAATTGAACAGAATGAAAGACTACGATACACATGGAAATGACAGAACTGAGGTTTATATTGCACAGGGATTCACACAGTACACAACGTGCACTGATATGTTTTGTAAGATGCGTACAAATGATATTTATCAGAAGATAAAGGGCTGACTCTTTTCTAAAAGCAGTGACTTATGATCCATTATCCATAAATATCACAACTAGTTTGACAGCGGAATGCAAGGGCATGTTTACCGCCATGTTCAAAGGAACAGTTGCTGGTGTGTACGACAACCACATATAGGTTGTTTTTGCTTGATCACGGCTCTGTCTGAAGACGTTTCCTTCTTCTGCTCCGATCTCTCATCTCCTGTTGTTGCAGTTTGTGTCGCACATCAGCACTTTGAAACACATTGACGTCAAGGACAATGACTGTGCCACCATCGAGATCGACATGGACCTCAAAGACCCCAGCAGCAAGGTCTTCCTCTACAAGGTGAGACCCCAACAATAACTATGTGTTCTCCATGTTTCTGATGGTCTTCATGAGTGGTGGCTCTCCACCCGTGTGTCTTGTTTCAACGTTTTCCCTTACCTTCAGGATGGAATCATGGTTCCCTTCACCACGGAGCTGGGGGAAGAGCTGAAGCACAGTTTGAAACGGATTGGAAAGAAGTACGTTTTCTCCATAAAGAAACTGGGGTCAGAAGACGCTGGACTTTACTCGGTGGACGTCGGGGGTGTCAATGTTTTCTCCACTGAATTTAAAGGTAGGTCGCCTCAGGTGGGATAGGTTCGCTAGCGGCAGTAGCTAAGGAGGTGGAGCTGGCTGACTTGTTAGCGGAAGGTTGCGAGGTGTCCCTGAGCAAGACACCTTAACCCCTTATTGCTCCTGACGAGCTGGCTGTCACCTTGTGTGGTTAACGCTGAGCTACGTTCTGTGGATTCACTTGTGCTCTTTTCACGGTTTTCCTTCATCTTCTTCGTCCCTTTCAACCTGCCAGTCCCTGACGTCAGCTTTGCGGTCAAAATCCAAGAGGTGAAGGCCGTTGAGAGGGAGAACGCTCAGTTCCAGTGTGTTCTGACCGCTCCCATGAACGAGATCAAATGGTTCGGGAAGTCCGCCCCGCTCGAAGACGGGGAGAAGTTCCAGATCCTGGTGTCGGAGGACAAGCTAATCCACAAGCTGATTGTGAAGGACGTCATGCCATTGGACGGGGGCATCTACGCAGCTGTGGCAGGGATCAAGTCCTGCAACACGTTTCTGATCGTGGAGGGTGAGTTCTAGCATTCATCGGTTTCATGTTCACCGCAGTGGTAGAACGAGCTCCGTGCTGATGTCAGGAGTGCAGAGCTGCTCAACAGCTTCCACAAAAGAATCAAGACTCACCGCTTCAGAGGTCACTTAGACTCTGCATTGCTTCCCCCCCGTTACTTCCCCCCCCCCCCCCCCCCCCCCCCCCCCCCTCCTCCACCCTTTATAGCCAGCTTCGTTGTATACAAGGAATAGGTTATGTGCCTGGCCATTGGTTCAATGAACAACCAACAGCGATATATTGTTTCTTTTGACAAATATACTTATTTGAAGTCACTTTCGATGAAAGCGTATGCTCTATTCCCTAAATGTGAATGTAAAAATGTAATGTAGCGATACATTGACCACCGTGGTTCTGGCCTCAGCCGATAAAGATCCCGCCGGCAAGGGGAAGAAGGGCGCCCGCAAGGACACGGTGGCGGGCGGCGGCAACGACGAGGAGCTGATGAAGATCGCCAAGGACCAACAGGCCAAGTACGAGAAGGAGATGGCAGAGAAGCTGGTGGCCGCCAAGAAGGCCAAAGAGGAGTGGGAGGCCCAGCAGGTGGTGGACAAGGTCCAGGCTAAAGCAGACGCTGAGGCCAGAGCCGCCGCCGCCAAGGCCAGGGGAGGGGCTGGTGGAGCCGGTGGTGATGGTGCTGTAGACGCTACTGGTGGTGGTGGAGGTGCTGGAGGTGGAACTGGAGTTGGAGGTGGAGCTGGGGGTGGTGCTGGAGGTGGAACAGGAGGTGGAGCTGGAGGAGCTGGAGGTGGAGCTGGAGGAGCAGGAGGTGGAGCTGGAGGAGCAGGAGGGGGAGCTGGAGGAGCAGGAGGTGGAGCTGGAGGTGGTGCAGGAGGCGGAGCTGGGGGTGGTGCAGGAGGCAGAGCTGGGGGTGGTGCAGGAGGTGGCGCTGGGGGTGGAGCTGGAGGTGGCACTGGGGGTGGAGCTGGAGGCGGAGCTGGGGGTGGAGCTGGAGGCGGAGCTGGGGGCGGAGCTGGGGGTGGAGCTGGAGGCGGAGGTGGTGCTGGAGGAGAAGGTGGAGCTGGAGGAGCTGGAGGTGGAGCTGGAGGAGCTGGAGACGGTGGAGCTGGAGGAGCAGGTGGAGGTGGAGGCGACGGAAAGGGAGGCGATGGAGGTGATGAAGACGGCGATGAAGAAGGGGCGGAGGGGGAAGGAGGCAAGCGTAAGAAACGTGTCAGAGACGCCCCCCTGATCCCGGAGACAGTCGTAGGTAAGGACTTCACTCTGAACCGTGCATGGTAGACCTAAGCTACGGCCACACAAAAGCGCGTCATGTGCGTAAGAGGCGTAGAAAATTGGCAGTTTTGCGTAGGGAACCATTGGTTTCGACGCGTAGATGCGTAACACACGCTAAAGCAGCGCGTTAGGCGCGCTTTTACGTGCCTGACACAAAAATTTAACTCTTTACGCTCTTAGCCGCGATAGACAATCAGCGTTGAGCTTGACCCGACGTCACTGGCAGAGAGACGAAGGACGCACAGAAGCAGAAAGAACATGGACGACCAAGTCATCGTTTCAGTGTGTTTCCTACGTTCCTCGGACTCCCACAACAAATACAGCCCAGCGATGGTGGTGATCTCAGCCATGTTTGTGGAGCAAAAGAAAAAAGCGGGGTAAAATAAGTTTTGGGCAGGCTCATCTAGCTGCGTAGGCTCGTAAGGCGAGTTGAACCATTTTTGTGACACACAATGATCAGGCGGCAGGTTAGGGGCGATACGCGCATAACCCTACGCATGTAACACGTTTGGTGTGGCCGTACCTTAACAAGACCACGATATATTACCTCTTTAGAATTAATCTCATCGATTTGTATATTTAAATGTTTCCAAAAAGACAGCCAAACCAAACTCTTATACCATTACAACAGTGCTTTTTGTGTTTTGAGGGAGTATAAGCGACTATCAGCCAAAATACAAACCAAACAAGAGTAGTCAATTCCTGCGTTTGATCTACTGTTATCCTGAGTAAACTACTTCAACAGAAATAATTGGGGTCTTTAAATGAACACAAACCAACATCTATTAAAGATAGAAAAAACAACCCTACAATTTCCCTAAATGACACCTGGAAAGATTGGTTAAATGATTAACCCCCAGTCTCTGTTGGTTGTTTGTAATGAGTGTTTGTGCCTCCATCTATTTGTCCTGAAGTTCGCATCCTAAATGGTAAGTCGGTCCAGTAGTAGTGTTAATATCGTCATGTCAACAGCAGCCACGGACAAAACAGCCAATCGGAGAATGAGCGATAATAATTAGTTCACCTAGAATAATTAGTTCACCTAGGCAGTTGTACATCCTGGCACTGAATGTATACACTTATTGTATGTTGTACGTCCTGGCACTGAATGTACACACTGATTGTATGTTGTACGTCCTTGCACTTTTTAAAAATAGTACTTGTGTAGACTTATCCTAGCTATATTTCTTGTATACGGGGAATGGGTTAACCTAATGATTGCTAGTGCTCGGCACTTGGTTCTTTGAACATCCTTACTGTACCGACAGAGATATATTGTTTCTCCTTCTTTTGACAAATGTACTTATTGTAAGGCCCAATCCCATTTCTACCCCTTCCCCCTCCCCCTTCTTTTGAAGGGGTAAGGGTAAGGGGTAAGGGGAAGGGGTTAGGGGTAGAAATGGGATTGGACCTAAGTCTCTCTCTAGAAAAAAGCAAAATGTAATCATAAATGTAAAATGCAATTGTAATTATGAATACGCGGCAAACCATGGAAACCAAAAGATGGTAGTTGTCCACGGAAACAGGCGATCAGGCTCCGGGGGACGGAGACGGATCTCCGGGGGGGGGGAAGCCCCCCCGCAAGGGAAAGCAATCAGCGGGGGGATCGCAGGACCCATTGATCCCAGAGACAGTGGTCGGTAAGGCCCAGGGCAGGGCACTAGGCCCCGCATGAGAGGGCCCTGGCCCGCAGCAAAGCCATCTGATCAAACGGATGACTTTCTGGGCCGTTTGAAGGTGTGAGCTATCAAACGGGAGCAAACATTTGATCTCTGGGGGAGATTAAATGGCGCTTTTTTTTTTGTTGCAAAGATTACTGATTAGAGCCAAGCTTTGCTGCAAGGATGATATTACCTTTAGGGGATGTTGATGAAAACCATATGCTCATATATATAAATATGTATAAAAAAAAGAAATATATGTATACATATATATATAGGCCTATGTACTTTTTTTATTTTGCTCCTGCTTTCGCAACTCCAGTTGCCTTTAAGTCAATATTTTCAAAATGATACAACAAGTGCAGGAAAGTCTAAGAAATTTGAAGGTGAATACAATCATGCATTCACAAAGCTAAATGTATCCCTCCTTTGTATTAAGATGAAAGTTTGGTTCAACAAGAGTAAAAGGTTTGTTATCAAGTGACGCTTATGTGAGTACATTAATTGACAAATGTTGGTAGATCCGGCAAGATCAGTTACAATATGAACCCTTGAAAAGTGTGAGGCTTTATTGAAGGGATGTGGGGAAAGCTAATCAATTGGGGGAAATAACTAGAAGGTCATAAAGCACGACTTCAAACTGGTGTCAATTATTGAAGGGCATTCAAACATCAACTTTGAAGTACTACTTCAAACGGCTGTCAATAATTGAAGAGCATTCAAACATCATCTTTGACATTCAACATGCATTTAGTATAAACACACACAGCATGGATCAACAAGAAATGTCAAGGGTGATGTTTGATCGATTTTAGAGTTGAGGGAAGCGTATTAACTCATATACGTACATAACATGCAGCTGTGTATGCAATGCATCAATGAATAAAGTTAACATGCATTTACCCGCTCTCATTTTGCCAAGCTGTCTGAGAGTCACGTGCGAATTTACTCACCCACCGGTGGTTTATTCCCAGATCCAGGGGTTCACTTCCACGCTGGGCTTTCCGACGTTAAAGCTATCGTCGGAGAACCAGCAGAAATCGAGTGCAAAGTGAGCAGCGAAGAATGTGAAGGATTCTGGTACAAGGATGGAGAAGAGGTGAGCCCTTGGTATCGTACTAAACATAAAGATGTAGCCACAGGTCTCCATGTAAAAAGAGAGTGTTAGATTCTGATCAGAGTTAATGAGTAGTGGGGCAGGCTGGTCTCATGGTTAGGGTGCTATCAGCTGAAAGGTTCTGGGTTTGAATCCCAATGTCCACTGTCTACCTGTAGCTGTCCTTGAGCAACAACCCCAACCTGCTCCTAAATAGCATGCAAACACAAAGCTGCTTCGTACAAAAAAAAACACGACGTAGTATGACTTCATTCATCATTAACGTAACATAAAGATTGAAAAACATTCATCATTAACGTTATTCAAGCCGAATCCCACACTGCAACACAATGTCTCACAACCCGTCTCCACTTTCCCCCCCTTTCAAGATTACGTCGAATGAGGATTTAACCATCTCTAAAGACGGAAGTTTCCACAGACTGAAGATCAGTAAGGTCACGGAGGAGACGAGCGGGACGTATCGCTTTGAGGCCGACGGCCGCAAGACCGAAGCGGTCATCAGTGTTGAAGGTAAACATGCTGCCCTTTTAAAGAAGTGGATACATGCGTTGCGTTAGAGCATTCAACAGCATTCGGTATGTTGGGTTAAAGCATTAAACAATGATGCGACAAATTTGCTTCCAGGATGCTTGGTCATCTAGTTTAGTAGTAAGGGTACTAACTTCTAACTATTTAGTAGTGAGGGTATAAGTCTCTCAGCCTGGAGGGTTCTGGTTTGAATTACAAAGGCTCCAGTCTACCTGCAGGCATCTTAAGGCCTGTTGCGTACCGGCTCCTTGATGACATGTTATGCTCCTTAACGACAAAGAAATTTGTATTGAATACAAGGCCCGAATCCCTGAGTACTTGAGTACCAACTTTTGTAGGTGTTCTTTCGTTTTTAAAGCTCCTGAAAGTGATACCATGCATTTCACTGTACAAACGGATTTGTCTGGAAGGCATTATTGTAAAATGGTGGCGAACAAAACATAATTTATAAAGCCTCTGCCAAAATACTAACATTATAAATCATGTATTTGAAATAGGTCTGGAAATGTATTACAATACTATTTAGAATATTTGGTTTATCATTTGGTTTATGCGTACTCCTTTGCGTCCTTAATCAGAATTCACGGTTAATCACCAATAACCCATCTCCGAAACGAAAAAACATAAAAATCTCCTCCTCCGGGATTAACCAACCTGCCTGATGTCACTCCCTAAGATCCGCCCAGATTCAGCGCGGAGGACATCGAGGCCTTCAAGGCCCCCGTCATGGTGAAGAAGGGGCAGAAGGCCACCTTCAAGGTGCCCCACTTGGGCCGCGAGCCTGTGAAGATCCAGTGGTACTTGGACGGGGAGGAGCTGTCGGACCAGTCCTACATCCGCATCGACAACAGCGAGGGCGAGTGCCGCCTGAACCTCATCAAGCTGCAGCGCAAGGACAGCGGCGAGGTCAAGATCAAGCTGAAGAACGAGTTCGGGAGCATCGAGGCCTACAGCGAGCTGGTGGTTCTGGGTCAGTGTGTGAAACGCTGTTTACACTGTTAGGCACGTACATGGTTTCATAGTTTTGGGTTGGACTCCAAATGTCCAACTTAAATGTCAAATGTATTTCAATCAAAATGTATTTGCATAGCACTTAATCACAGGTAGCCTCAAAGGTCTTAACAGGCCTTATCTGTATGACACTCCCCTGACCCTATCCCCCCAGAGAGCAAAAATAACTCTTTATTAGCAAGGATGACATCTAGAGAAGGAACGCAGAGTCCCTCCTTCCAGGGATGATCAGGAGTGCAATGGGCACCGTAATAGACGGACATACAGGCAAAACATTTTAAATCGCTGATGGGGTGATGGCCGGTTAACGTTAAGGAGAGTCCAGGCATTCAGTTTTAGTCACGGCAATATGCCAGTCTTCCAGCCGCAGTCACTGCAGCTCGACGCTTCATCCACACATTTAAAGTTTGCCGTTGACTTATCGATGGGCTGCTCCAACGTCGAGGATGAGCGACGGAGGAGAACGTGTTGAAGAACGTGTGGTTCTGTGTCACCCACAGACCGGCCCACACCGCCCATGGGGCCGCTGGAGATCGTGGAGGCCTCGTCCTCCGCCGTCGAGGTCAAATGGAGGGCGCCCAAGGACGCCGGCGGCTGCAAGATCGACCACTACATCATGGACCGCCAGCAGGTGGGCCGCAACACCTGGAAGAAGCTGGGCCCTATCGGACCGGAGGCCCAGTACCGGGACACCGACGTGGAACACGGTCGCCGCTACTGCTACCGCATCCGCGTGGAGACCGAGATGGGCATCAGCGAGGTCATGGAGAGCGAGGACGTCCAGGCCGGCACTAAAGGTACCGCGGGGTTCTTACTTTGACAATGATCCAGTGTTTTACCTTTGTCTTGACAACAGACACACACACACATGTTCGGATCCATTACATGTATCTTTTAGGCTCTACAAGTGGAAGAAAATTTGTAAACACAAAAATAATTTATTTGTTAATAATTTATTTATTTATCGTTATATCGTAATCGTTTCTTTATCATTGTTATTACTTTTATTTGGTTATTATTATTATTAAACATTACATTAAAAGTGTGATTTTATTTGGTAAGCCCAACCCAAGGTGAAAATGTCCGATGCCTTGCTAGAAGTTAGGGTTACACCTCTTGCCCACTCCCCCATCCATCAACGGATGACGGATGGGGGAGTAGTCTTTGCAGAGGCATCCGTCAGCCAAGCCCGAGCAAACGCGATATGATTGGATGACGGATCCGTCGCTGCCTGAAAAGTAATAAAAAAATAAACTTTTTGACGGAGCCGACGGGTCCAATGGAACGGATGGATCCAGAATGCATTGCGGCTCCGCCCCATTCAAAGTCAATGGGATCCGTCAAAGGACAGATGCAGTGGGCAAGAGGTGTTAGGGTGTAAGGCCAAATCCCATTTCTAACCCTTACCCCTTCCCCCCTTCCCCCTTCAAAACAAGGGGGAGGGGTAAGGGGTAGAAATGGGATTGGGAAGTACCATAACATTTGTCTTCTTTTCAACCATGAACCATTTACACTAATTCCAATTTCCCAGCATACCCTGGGCCCCCCTCGGCACCCAAGGTGGTCAGTGCCTTCAAGGACTGCATCAACCTGACCTGGGTCGCCCCGGGCAACACGGGGGGCACCAGTATCCTGGGCTACAACGTGGAGAAGCGCAAGAAGGGGAGCAACCTGTGGGGGGCCGTCAACCCCCCCGACCAGCTGGTCAAAGGTCGGTGGCTCGCACGTCCGACAGTACACCACAAGGTTACATGCCGAGGGTATTGGGCCTTGTTCACCACCTAAAGGCTTCCTCTGCTCCATCTAAACCAGTGGTTCTCAAACTGGGGTACGTGTTCCCCTAGGGGTACTTTGGAGTAATGCAGGAGTTATTCTGAAAATAGAATAAAAAATATATATGTATATAACTCTTAAAATAAATGCTAACTATACATTTTTGATCACCCTGAGTAGGTGTGATTCCGAAAAAGAAAATCAAAAAGTGGTTGAAATTTAATCTGAAAACAAGGAGAAATTGAATCCATGAAAAACAAAGTGCATTCAGAAACACCATAATGGCGTCAGTTCCAGGAGGAATGCATTTGTACTGGATTCACCTCTACATGCTCTGACCCTCCCCTGGTGTTGTGCTTCCTCTCTGGAGAAATTAGCCAACAGTTGCAAAAAGCACAAGACCATGTTTCTCATTAAATTTGCGCCCTTTTAATGTCAAGGTTTACACTGCCTAACAGAACGGACATACATTATTAATGTTTCACCTGCCGGTGAATGGGGTACTCAGCAGAAAAGATGTACACAAGTAGCAAAAGTTTTAGACCACTGATCTAACCGATTCACGAGGTTCCCCTCGCCCGATTAGCATACCACGCCGGTCGTATGGAGAATGGGGCCAACAGACGCTGGCTCAGTTTGTCTCAGTCTCTAATGTGTATTAAACTGGATACCGTGACTCTTTACAGGGAAGAGCTTTGGAGTCAAAGACGTGAACGAGGGACTGGAGTACGAGTTCCGCATGGCCGCCGTCAACGACTCCGGGGCCGGAGAATTCGGCAACCCGTCAGAATTCGTATTCGCCAGGGACCCCAAAAGTAGGTATTTTCACAACTCCATGTTGCTTCAGGGCTGTCCATGTCAATTGCATTGCAATTAAATGTTGAATCCTCCTTCCATCACTTAGTCCAGATCTCTCATGCACTACAACACGCAATCCACATGACTCCATTCAGCAGACCCCCTACCAGTGGAGTGCAATGCCTAGCAACACATTTTGCTCTTCAATGGACTGTTATTCTGTGTCTCCTATGGACTGTAAAGCTTAGCCACACATATGACTCCATTCAGTAGACCCCATACCATTTTCCTCTGTCACTGCCTGAACAATGAGCCACAACACTCGACCGCTCTCTTCCAGAGCCGCCCGGTAAGGTCATCGACATGAAGGTGACGGACTCCTCCTACACCACCTTGTGTCTGTCCTGGACCAACCCCAAAGACCTCCCCGGGGAGCAGGACGAGGCCAAGGCCTTCTGGGTGGAGATGCGGCCCGCAGAGTCCCCCGAGTGGGAGCGCTGCAACATGAGCCCCATCACCGGCTCCACCTTCACCGTGAAGGGCATGAAGTCCATGGCCATGTACTGGGTCAGGGTCATCGCCTTGAACGAGGGGGGCAGCGGAGAGCCCTGCGAACTGGACAACTACGTCCTGGCCATGCCCCCGCCGGGTAGGGATGAGCACCGCACACGTCTCCCCTCACTTCATGAACGAAACACTACTGGTCTCCAGCTGTAGCTTTGTTGTTAACCTAGCGATTGTTATTGCTTGATTCTAGGAACATCCTCTGCCGACAGCGATGTATTGTTTTTTTTTCTTCTGACAAGTGTACTCATTGTAACTGCTATATGCGCTTAATGTAAATGTACTGCGAATATCTAGTCGTTATTTAAGCTTATGCTCAGCCTTAATCTTAATAATCATGATGCTACCAACTAAGTTTACTACCCCTACAACTCTCTAATAAATTATGAGCTGATATTAATCATAATAATACAAAATAATCATATAGACTACGATAACATGTTCTTATCGAACTAGCACTCAATACATTGTGTCAGCTGACTGCGATATAGCAGCAAGTCGACTTGTGTGAATGTGTTTCGACGACCAAATCCTCTCGTTCTCATTGGAAATCTGTTTAACCGTTTAACTTCCTGCCGTGTCCAGTGAGGCCGCGGTTCACCAACTCCAAGATCAAGAGTTTGGTGGTGGTGCGGGCGGGAAACTCCGCGCGTTTCAACGTCGACTACGAGGTGAGCATCGACGTAGGCCGTGGGAGGGCGAGCCGAAAGGTTCCGGGTTTGAAGCCCTATGTCCGCAGCCTGACCTATAGGCATTATTGAGCAACAAGGTATTGAACATTAACATGACCTGGCCAGATTAAATACTTAATAGTACATTAATGAATATGATTAGGATTAGGATTCTCTATTTCTCATATACTGTACTACAAAACTCTCTGCATTTAACCACCACTAGGATCATTTAGCCATATCTAGGACTATTTAACAATCACTAGTAGCACTAGAGCCTTCGACCATCACTAGCAGCCTTCAACCATTGCTAGCTACATTAGGAGCATTTAACCATCAGCATGGTGCCTTGCTCAACGGCAGGAGTATTTACCCAACATGTACGTATTGTGGTGAGGGAGGGAGATCCGACAAACTCCACCCAGCAGTGAAATGCATTCTGGGCCACGGATGAACAGAGATGCATGAGTTACTCTAGGACTAAGGGTGACTATGCTAATGACTCAATTCTTATACTGTGCCAAGGCGTCTCCCTGGCCCGAGGTGAAGTGGCTGAAGGATGGGGTGCCTGTCTCCAAGAGGGTAACCATTAGCAACACAGAGGGAGCCTCGCAGCTCCTCCTCCCCTCCGCGGAGCGGTCCGACACGGGCGTGTACACCATCATGATCAAGAACATCGTCGGCCAGGAGTCCTTCAGCGTGGAGATCAGAGTCACAGGTCAGATCATAAATACCTATTGGAATGCCACTCCAAAAAAGCTAAACTACATTATCAGGAGTAGGTGTGTTGTGGCGGGTGGTCAGTGCCTTTCCGATTCACTCTTGGGTGTATGTCTCACGCGTACATGTTAACTTGTCTGTGCTTGGGTGTGCGTGCGCCCAAGCGTGTGTGTGTGTGTCCGAGCGTGTAGGTTCGTTCACGTGCTTCGTGCGTGTGTGTCAATATGTGTATGTGTATAGGGCCTAAAAAAAAAAGAAAGTTTGGTTCCTGTTGGTTGTCAGTTGAGGTCATGGGTAGGTAGTGAATTTATTTTATTTTTTCCAGCGGCAGCGAATGATAGGTAGGTTGTTTTCATTTAAAAACGAGAGAATGCGCTCATCCTTGTACAGGATCAAGAGGTGCTGTACAAAAACGTAATTATAGTTTGCGTCAAAAATTTTCTTTTTTTATTCTTCCATGATCATAAAATAATTTGGTTCGCACATAAATTGACAGGGTCGGTCGGAAACCGGAACCAAATTATTTTTTTTTTAGGCCTAGGTGTGTGTGCGGATGTAGGTGGCTATACGTGCGTACATGCATGTCACTGTGCGTTTGCGTGTCCATCTCTTCGTATCCACGCGTTTACATGCATACCCACTCATCCATAATCAACCCCCCCCCCCCCCCCCCAGACGAACCCAAGCCCCCGGGCCCGGTGGAGCTGGACGAGAAAGTCCCCGGGACGGTGACCGTGTCCTGGGATGGGTCCCCGGACGAGAAGAGGGACGACCGGCTGTACTACGTGGTCACCAAGCGGGACTCCGTCAAGCCCACGTGGTGCACAGTGGCCGACCGCATCTTCAACAACCGCTTCACCGCCTGCAACATCGTGCCGGGCCGCGAGTACCAATTCAGGGTGTACGCCAAGAACGACATCGGCTCCTCCAAGCCCTCCAGCAGCGCCAAGTGGTCCATCAGCACCAAGAAAGGTCAGGCCCCGGGGGTCCTCTCCTTATCAAGCAGGATAATGAGATAAGGAATCGGCTGTTTGTAAACGTATGGTTATGAGAGGAGCGTACGCTGACAGCTGATGCGTCTTCTCATTATCATGAAAGCAAACAGCTATTCCAGTGAATTTGTTGTCATTTAAAATCCAAATGTGCATATTGTACTGATTTTCAATTTATAGTATAAACTGGTAGGTAGATCTATAAATATCCTTCCCCATGAGGGAGATTAAGGTACTACAACAGAAGGGGTGAATATAAAAAAAGACTACTTAACAATGGAAATAGACAAAACTTAGCACTATTTATTGATAATGTTTGAAAAAAAAACTGATATATATATATATATATATATACACATATATATATATATTTAGAAAACTGAATTGTCCTTCAATTATGTTCACATGTATGTCCACTTACAACAGACAACCAATATCCTACTTATATCATACGATGAGGAACCTTCACCACGACCCCATTAACCCAATCCCCTGCCGTCCCACAGTGAAGTTCACGCTGAGCGAGTCCGAGAGCAAGGCGTGCACCCTGGAGCGCACGCCCAAGTTCCTGGTGCCCCTGAAGAAGCACAACGCGCCCCAGGGCTACGAGTGCTACATGACCTGCGCCGTGCGCGGCGAGCCCACCCCACACATCACCTGGCTGCGTGACAACGTCAGCCTCAACACCAACACCAACTACCTGATCTCAAACACCTGCGGCGTGTGCTCCCTGCTCGTACTCACGGTGGGGCCAAAGGACTCCGGGGAGTACAAGGTGATCGCCGAGAACAAACTAGGCCGAGCGGAGTGCAGCACCAACCTCACCGTCAGAGGTAGGAGGGACGCAGGGTGGATGGTTTAGATTCTAGGGTTGTGTTTTTTGTAATCGTGCTTTCTAGGGTTGGATTTGTAGGGTTGTATTTTGCAACTGTTCTTTCTAGGGTTGTATTTTTGAAACCGTTCTTTCTAGGGTGGTATTTTTGTAACCGTTCTTCGTAAGGTTGTATTTGCATGGTTGTATTTTTGTAACTGCTCTTTCTAGGGTTGTATTTTTTGTTCTATTTTTTAACCATTCTTTTGAGGGTTGAATTTTTTTAACCTTTCTTTGTAGGTTTGTATTTTTGTAACCGTTCTTTGCAGGGTTCTGTTTTTGTAACCGTTCTTTGCAAGGGTATATTTTTCTAATTGTTCTTAGTAGGGTTGTATTTTCTAACTGTTCTTTGCACGATTAATTTTTTTTTAACCGTTCTTTGTAGGGTTCTATTATTGTAAGTGTTCTTTCCAGGGGATGTTTTTAGCTGTGGCTAATTTGGTGTTTATGTTCATTGAGCGTATATGGGCTGTGATGTGATATGGGGGCTGGGGGAGAAACTGGTACCCCTCCCAGATGAAATGTCCTGGGTACCATAACTCAATCACTGTAAGCATCCTTGAGTAGTATGGCTAGACTCAAACCTAATTGCCCTGGATAGAGTTGGCCAAATTACGAAATAGTGACGATGGTCATAGAAACCGATGTTTGTATAGCTTCGCCTGATTTTGTGTATTGTAATCTATAACCACACTTGAAACTCATGATTCTCTTTGTGTCCTTCTTTCAGATTAAACCAGCACTTTGGAGACAACGTCCCCAAACTAGGAGTCCTAAGAAGTTTCTTCGACACAGGAAGCATGTGTTTTAATCTGGTCCTGTGTGTTTGCGTGTTGAGTTACACATGAATGTTTGAATCTATTCGCTTTAGTCTTAGCCACAGATGGAAAGCTTTGAACGGCTTGTGAGTCTTGTTCAGATTTCTAGAGTGCATATGAATAAAATATATGCAAATTGAACAGAATATGAATTTGCAATGGTACACATTTTTCACTCCGATAGCCTTTAGGTGAGCAATAGGCGAGTTTAAATCAAACATAATCGAAAAGAAAGTACTTGAAATGCTGCTGTTGTAGATCATAAGGATAGCCTATGATTCATGAAGTAGTATTCCTGCAGGTGAAGCTATTATTGAATAGATAATGAACCACTAATCCTCAGCAACAATTGAAAGGTTATGCTTGCTGTTCTTAAACATTACGCAACACATTATAATGTCATAGTTGTATTAGTGTGTTAATGCAAAATAGTGTAAACAGACTACACACTGCATGCTTCAGAATGGCGAAAGAGAACAGTTATTACTATACATAGAATGCAACGTATTTTGAAACATGCCATTTTAAACTGTATGCAGCTCGGTGTAAATAAACATTTCAAAAATATCCACAACGACTTTTGAGAGCGGAGAGAGTCCCTGGAGGAACCAGTGTTTGTGTCAACGTGTTTGAATTATGGCCACTTAAAACCTTTCTGCCAGTAATTTATGTCCGGTCTCCTTGTATTACAGTCTCTAGGCCATGTGCATGTACCGAGGTCAAATTGTAGTCCAAGTTTAGCCCCACTGAAGACACTAGCGGTGGACAACTGCTAGACATGGGCAAGAAGCAGAGCAGGGCTCAAAGTGCACGCTGACCTGTCTCAGTTTCAACCAGGAGGGTTTAATGTCAACGCTCAACCTAAAGGCTGAAATATTCCTTCCCTGTCGCCCACTTAATTATCAACTCCTCAACCGAGCATCAACACAACCACTCAAGTTTTTCTTGCAAATACATTTAAGCACTTTTGTGAACATTTCTTTGAATCATGGCCAAACTATTTCCTTTAGAATACCGCACTAGTTTATGATGTTAAAAACAAGCAAACGAATGTTGTAACCTCACCTCTTGACCACACTTGACTGCAGGTAGTATTCAGTCGGCAAAGGCGACGAAGGCAGTGGAATAACGTGTGTTCAAAAGTTTGCGGACGTTACGACCGCTTCGCACCTAGGAGCCTTCGAAATGTGTGGCCCCCAGAAATGCAGTTCAAAAAATCCCTAGGGGACTTGGAAATGCATGTTTGCGAGGGCGGGGTTTAGCGTTTCACACCCCAAACACCCTCCAGAGCTGCCTTTTGAGGCCCCTATAGCACCATACGGCCCCCCCCCCCCCCCCCACCCGCGTGTCAGCAAACCTAAATGGAGCGGGCCCAGTGCCGCCCTGCAAGCCTGCATTGAGCATCTAAAGAGGCTCTTTATTACCTTTCACAAGGCGGACACTCTACACTCCTCAGTATCAGCGGGAACTTGGCAGGCAGGGGAGCGCTTTTGTCTGTATCAAGTAAGTGCAATCTCTCATAAAAGAACCGGCAGATGGCATATTTATCAGTGTTTATCTGTTTATTTTAACACCCGCCACATCTGCAACGTGGTTGCAGAGATTGATGGCTTGCGAGTTGGATTCCCCGTGTGGGTCTTTGGGTTCTGCAATGAGATGGTCATCAGTCATCTGTGTTTTGAAATGTTTTGAAATTAAAAAAAAAGGGTTTTGTAGACAGTGAAGAGAAAAAGTAAAAACGTTGTGGGGAAAGAGTGGTGAGGTCACACACACTATGAATAGATTAGAGGAAAAGAGCAAGAATGTAAAATGTGCTAAAAAAATATCAAGAATGTCATGAAGTTCAACTCATGGAGAAGCCAACCATGAATATTAGAGATTAAAGGTTGAAGGTCACATGTTAACACACCATAACAGTAAGGAGTCGCACCGCAAGTTAATGCATGGAATCCTATGTCACCATCTCTCATGTTGGGGACACTCAGTACATAAGGCCTAGCTGGGTCATTGAGTAAATTATCTCAAATGTGTGAAGAGAACATGAACAGAGAGGATTGTACAGGCAGAGCCACTAGACGGAGCTCACAGATCTGGAACATGAACTGAGGAGCTTATTAATCACAGTTTATATGCATGATCTCTTTTTCGTGCATACCACTTAAAACCAAGTGGAACTACTTTTAATTATTGCGGGGCTCTCCCGAATTGAAAAAGTGTTTGCATTAAGAGCAACACTTATCTTTACCAATGCATGTCTCAACAAGGCACTATTTCACACATTTGGTGTTTTCAGAACCTGATCCTGGCAGACGATATTGTCGGGTTTAGTTATGATAACGTTGTCGTGGTTCCCGTGAGACCGGGGGTACAGCTCAGATAAATCCCAGGTGGCAACAGCACGGCTTTGCAGACATTGTTGAGAGATAACCAGGTGCTGAGAGCCAATCAGAGTCGGATTACCGAGTCATGGGAGCTCATGTGCCCGGCTCCATTTAACCTCGGCCACTTGCGTCACTTCCTGGTTGCTGAGTGACAGCTTCACGAGGCATGCCACCCCCTGGCCCATAGGTCACCTGCTGGGTCCGGGCTGGGTGCTATGCTAGGTATTCTGTGGGGGATCACGGGTGCTCACAATCCCAGCTCGTAAACATGTTCTTCTGATGGAGCGAAACCCTTCTTATACCCCGTTTTGACCAATACATTTATTCTGAAGTATTACATTTAACAAAGCATATTTATATGCATATATATATAAAATGTATTTTCAATGCAGCTTTAAAGCTTTAATTTGAACTTTTTTAATAATGTGGTAATGTCATTTAATTATGTTTAAAGAATATGTCGATGTGATTATTCCTTTGGGATAAATATGAACATAAAATGTTGATTGTTTTTTTAAATTGATATTACATTGTATTTACATCATATTGTGTGTTTATGTATATTAGATATTTGCTTATTGTTCCACTGTTAACCATAATGATAACAAAGTAGGAAGCATGAGTCTCCCCAAACCCATCCAGGGAGGCTACAGGGTCCAGACGGACAATCTGGTGATGGAAACTGAAATCAAAGTTTTGTATTCCTGAGCTTTTTAAAATACTGTCTCCAGTCCATAGAGTCACAGCATCAATCCTCATTCCTTCATCACTATTACACGTTCAGTGTCAGTCTGGTGTAAGTTAATGAGCGGAAAGTGCATTTTGAGAGCTGATGATAATCTGATATCAGATCGAGTGATCCTAAAATACATTAACATCATGAATTTCTGTATTCATCAGAATCTGAAACGCCAACATGTTTAAGATACGCAAAACGAAGGAGGAGGAGCCCACCGCCCCGGGGCAGGGTGAGTTCAACTAATACTACATCTGTTCATGAATATATAACCACATATGGAGAGGTCATCGAGTACAAAAATACTTTGTCCCCCAATGGGGCAATTTGTTGTGAAGTAGATTGTATACAAATCCAAGTCACACACAATCACACACACACACAATAAAAAACACTACACAATCAATAAATAGTAGTCAAAATAGTAAATAGTAGACAAATAATAATAGTACACATATACTATATATGTATACACATATAATATATATATATATATATAGAAAGGCAGAGGCTCAGCATTTCCAGAAGTAGTAGTAGTAGTTTAAGGTCCATTACTGGTTCTTACTCATACTGGTTCTTGCCCTTACTTACTGGTTGATTTCCAACAGTGAGGATTAAAAAGAGATCCAAGGTTCCCGGGGTGATGATCACCCAGTATGTTGAGGAGATTCCCGAGAGAATGTCCACCCCGGACTTCACCCGCAAACCCATCGCCCTGACCATCCAAGAAGGTACGGTACCGACCTACTGCATGGTGCTATAGTAAGACATCTGACCATCTGAAGGGTCCTTTAGTCGGCGAACATCTGACCATCTGCATGGTCCCTAAATCAGTGGACATCCATTTCTATCTTATGGTTTTTACTGTGTGTTATGTGGTGCTTTCTGCAGTATTTAGTAACGTACCATTTAAAAGGTGCATTTATAGAATGTTAAATATTGTTAACGTTATTATTATTAGCAACATAAGGAGAAAAACTGGTCTGGCGATGAATAAGGATGTTGATTTTGTCTCGTTTTAGGGAAATTGGCTATATTCAGAGCGATCATTATTGGAGAGCCGACACCTTCCGTTACATGGATCAGGAACGACGGCGAACTGGACGATCCAGAACTGTACAAAATCACTTTTGATACAAGTTCGGGGGAACACCAGCTGCAGGTGAGCAGGTTTGTCCAGTAATGACCGCGCTCCGGCCATTACAGAGCAGCGCTCTTACACTTTTAATCCTCAGTCATAGCGGTTTTTAAAAATGTTGTACTTCTGCATTGTGCTTAAATTTGAAACAATGTATTGAGAGAGAAAGATAAAACGAATGTCCTGGTTGAATGAGCTGGGGCTTAAATTCCCTGTATACTTCAACCAATGGGTAATTGATAGACAGTGCCATGTTGAAAGTAAGAGATGTATGGTACATTTAAAATAAATACTGCCTTTAATTGATCTCTGCCTCACGGATAATAATCATCCTCATTTCGGTCCATTTAAGTAGATACCGGACGTTTCAGGGGATCACACAGACACCTACAAATGCCTTGCCACTAACGAGTATGGAAGAGCGGTGGTCACTGCTAGCCTCAACGTGATTGAAGGTAAAGCTCTTTGAATTCAACGCCGGGCAGTAGTCTTCTGTATGAAGAGCCTTCTCTCCTCCTTCTAGTATAATCAGGTGTCTATTCTGTTTACTCTCCTATTAGTTGGCTACAAGAAGACCAAAGCCCTGCAACAATCCAGAACAGGTACACATTCCTCAAGCACGCTCAGTTTGTAATCAGAAACGGCTAACGGTATGATTTCATAACCACACTTTTTGTCTTGTTGTAGCCGTCCGGGAGATGCCAGAAGATTTCAAAAAGAATTTGAAAACAAGGTTAGTAACGACCTAGTTGACACTTAAAGATAGTACTTAAAGACTTAAAGATAGCATTGTGTAGCATCGTATCCTAGCTGTCTTTGTTGTATACAGGGAAGCGGTTAACATGACAATTGTTAGTGCTTGGCACTTGGTTCGATGAACATCCTTACTGTACCGACAGCGATATATTGTTTCTCTTTCTTCTGACAAATGTACTTAGTTAGTTAGTTACATAGAGGACAGTACGTTGGAACTTTGGAACCGTTCTTCTGACAAATGTAATTATTGTAAGTCGCTTTGGATAAAAGCTTCTGCTAAATGCCCTAAATGTTAACGTAAATGCAACATGGCTAAAGCCATTCATGCAATTCATATCAGGCGCTTTGTTTGATAGGGTGGAAGTAGAGCCAAAGGAGGAGAAGAAGGAGATAGATGAGAGGTTCTGGGAGCTGCTGATGAGCGCGGACAAGAAGGAATATGAGAGCATCTGCTTCCAGTACGGAGTGACCGACTTCCGTAGGATGCTGACCAAACTGAGCGAGAAGAAGATAGAGCGCGAGGAAGAGCAGTCTAAGGTTTGGGGGTTT
This sequence comes from Gadus morhua, assembly GCF_902167405.1. Classification (NCBI taxonomy): domain Eukaryota; kingdom Metazoa; phylum Chordata; class Actinopteri; order Gadiformes; family Gadidae; genus Gadus; species Gadus morhua. The sequence goes on along the minus strand of NC_044060.1, from coordinate 3,888,102 downwards.
GGTGACATCGTTTTGACAAGTGCTTCTCAAGCTTTGTTGGCCTGGGACTGGGAGATAATATCAACGTAATAATATGTAATAATTTGCACATTTAATCCAAGTTAAGCATTTTTATCTCTTGTACATGATGTTTGGAGAGTGTGTCAGTATGTATTTACAGGACGGGTGGACCCAAAGGATATGTTATTTTTTTCAATTCTTTTATTGATACACGCATCATTAAATATCTCCGGCCTATGGCAGACACACCAGAGATTAATGAGAAACACAAATCAAGCCAGTTCAAACATGCCATGTGTGCCGAAGCATTTCATTTGGGTTTTCATTTCTACACGTCAGGTAGTTGAAAGACTCTGCAACCTCAAACCCATAGAGTTGAGAGACGACGGAGGGGCAGAGTTTGAACTTGAAATGTCCCTGAAGGACCCATCCCATAAGATCTTCCTGTTCAAGGTGAGGAACTATTCCTGGTTGGGATCAATCCATTATATTTTATGCATGGTGCGATACAACTGCACTCCCTCAATCATTTTCCTATGATTGATTATGATCATGATGCATATTTATGAACGATGATTGTGGTCATAACAACTTTAATAATGATTAAACTCTACGTTTTGCGCAGGATGGAGTCATGATCCCCTTTAACGCTGATGAAACAGAAGTCAAACACGGGTTGAAGCAAGTAGGGAAGAAGTTTGTGTTCAGCATAAACGGTGTCGATCCCGAAGACGCTGGAATGTACCAAGTAGAGGTGAACGGCGTCAAGATCTTCTCAACAGATCTCAAAAGTAAGGGCCCACTTTTGGAACGCTCCATTTTGGCTTCCACCTTCACGTCGCAGCGTATGCTAAATGCAACCAACCGGGACTGCTTCCCTCCCCTCCCTGGCAGTGCCCAACGTGGACTTCCTGGTGAAGATACAGGAGGTCACGGCGCTGGAGAGAGAGGACGCCGTGTTTGAGTGTGTCGTCTCACAGCCCATGACAAACCTCAAATGGACGATGAAGAACGCCCCTCTGGAGCAAGGCGAGAAGTACGACATCGAGGTGTCGGAGGACATGCTGATCCACACGCTGGTGGTGAAGGACTGCAAGCAGCTGGACAAGGGCATCTACGCTGCGGCGGCCGGCATGAACTCCTGCTGCGCCTGGCTCATTGTGGAAGGTAACCGTCGCTATCCGTAGCACCGAGTTCGACTCCTAGCCGAGAGGCACTGGGTTTCGAACCCCAACATATTAACAGCCGCCCGGAGCTGTAGGCGTTCTAGAACCCAGATGATTGGTTCACGCCTTGGTGCTCATTGATGGAACGTATTTGATTTGCTATGGATAAAGGGGGTCTCCCAAATGGAACGAAATAAATGACAAATAGGTAAATGAATGCTGTTCATCGGGGTAGATAGAGCGGGTGGACTTGTAACCAGAAGGTTTCTAGTTTGATCCCTGTCTCCTCCTAGCCGAGTGTGGAGGTGACCTAACCCTAAATGCTCCCGACAGAGCTGGCTGTCGACTTGCGTGATTGACTCTCCCGCCCGATGTGTAAACGTACTTATGAACTGTTGTAAGTCGCTTTGGGTCAAAGCGTCTGCTAAACGCCCTGAATGTAAATGTTGATCACATTCCCAGCGGACACCGATGGTACCGGTAAGAAGAAGGCCCGCAGGACCACCCGGGCCGGCGGAGGGGGAGCGGACCTGCAAAAGATCGCCGCGGAGCAGAACGCCATCGTCCTGAAGGAGCGAGAGGAGATGATCGCCAGGGCGACGGCTGCAGCCGAGGCCGCGGCCGCGGTGGAGGCGGAGGCTGCTGAGCTGAGGGCGGCGGAGGCGGCGGAGAAGGCCGCCAAACAGGCAGAGGCCCTCGCTGCCAAGAAGGCGGCGACATTGGCCGCCAAGAAGGAATGGGATGCGAAGGAGAAGGCGGCCGGGAAGGAGACCAAGAAGAAACCGGTGAAAAAGGACGGAGCAGCGGATGGATCTGAGGAGACGGTGGAAGGAGAGGAGGAAGAAGAAGAGCTGGAGGAGGGAGAAGAGGAAGAGGAAGAGGGAGAAGAGGAGGGTGCCGAAGGGACAGTTGCTAAGGAAACGGTGGAGGGAGAGGAAGGCGAAGAGGCCCCTGTGAAGAAGAAGAAGAGAGTGAAGAAAGTGGTGGTTCCTGACGCCGTCATCGGTGAGATACCTTGTAGAAAGATTGAAAACGATGATGCAGGGCAACAATGGAGGAATGAGAGAATGTGAGGGATTGGGAAGTCCAGCTGATAACAATGGTGTATTATCTTTAGACCCAGGCGTGTACTTCACCAAAGGTCTCTCCGATGTGAGCCCTGTGATTGGCAAGGAGGCTGAACTGGTCTGCAAGCTGAGCGCGGACTGCGATGGCGTCTGGTACAAAGAAGCGGTGGACACTTTAGAGATGGAAGAGGTGAGGAATGGCTGTTGGTAAAGAGATAGAGGTAGGATAGTATGGTGGATATGGAGTTTTACTCCAAGCCCTAAGGTGGTGGGTTTGATCCCAAAATCCACAGACTGGCTGCAGGAGTCCTAGAGCAAGATGCCTGACCCCGCCATACCATTTTCTACACATTAATAATTAAGAAAGCGTCTGATAAATACTTGATAGTAATAGTGAATTAAATAACTGGAAATAACCCCAATGGTATCAGTGAAGTAACTATTAAAGCAACATTCAAAATGAAAATCAAAAGTCTGAGAAAAGATGTAGGAGAGTTTGGAAATGTAAGCATCTGTCTTTTTCTGTGTGATTTCAGTTAACATCCACGGAAGATGTCTGCATTAGCAAAGATGGGGTCTTTCACAAACTCACAATCAAAAAGTGCAAGGAAGAAGACACCGGAAAGTATAGATTTGAAGCCGATGGACGTAAAACAGAGGCTACAATAACTGTTGAAGGTAACTACATGTTCCTATGTGACAATGCCATATGACTATACGGAAATATGACAGCAGCATTCTTGATAGCATTAAGGGGTATATTGTCTAGAATTAACCTAGTCCCCATCCTGGCCTTAATCACATAACATTAATGAATAAGTCATCTAGTTGTCCTCAAGTCCTTGGTGATGAAGCTTCTCCTAAATTATCTAAAGTCTAATATATCCTTGAATCATTCTGACGATTTTATCCTAAGATCCGCCCAGGTTCAAGAGCGAGGATCTGGAAGAGTTCGCCAAGCCGTCGGTCATCAAGGTGGGACAGAACGTGGCCTTCGAGATCCCCTTCGAGGGCCGAGAGCCCATGAAGATCCAGTGGTTCATCGAGGACGAGGAGGTGCAGGAGGACAGCCAAGTGAAGATCGAGAAGTCCGCAACACGCTCCCGCCTAGTGCTCATCAAGTGCCAGCGCAAGATCTCCGGGGAGGTGAAGATCAAGCTAAGGAACGAGTTTGGAATCTTTGAGGCCATCACCCAGCTTAACGTATTGGGTATGGCTTGCTGATGAAAACCAATGATTCAAAGTCAAACTGGTAGAAGGAAAGACCTTTGAACTACAGTAACAATCGGTGGCCCTCTCTTTATTCACAGATAAACCAACACCACCACTAGGGCCTGTGGAGGTCATTGAAAGCTCAGCCAGTGCCGTTGAGTTTAAATGGAGGCCTCCCAGGGACGCCGGTGGCTCTCCCATCACAGACTACATCCTGGAGCGGCAGCAGATCGGACGGAACAGCTGGAAGAAATTAGGCAAGATCGGCCCGGAGGCCAAGTACAGAGACTTAGACGTGGACCACGGAAGGAAGTACTGCTACCACATCAGGGCTGAAACCGAGCAGGGCACCAGTGAGATGATCGAGACAGATGACCTCCAGGCTGGAACCAAAGGTGAGTGTCAGCACGGTATTATGGAGGCGTGTGATGGCCACCACCCCATATCTGATTAAAAATGTTTTACCTGTATGTATGAATGTATGTCAATTATGGCATCCACTGCACTCCTGATCCTCCCTGGACGGAGGGATCCCCCACTAACTGTCACTGTTGTTTCTTTTTCCCGACCTGTAAGCCCTTTGAGACTGTACCTCTGATGAAGGGCTATACAAATGCATTTAATTCAATTGGTGATATGACAAGTCAATAGATATTTAATATCAGGACTTCTGTTTTTCTACAGCCTATCCTGGCGCTCCTTCTACGCCGAAGGTGGTCAGCGCGTTCAAGGACTGCATCAACCTGGCCTGGAGCTCACCGTCCAACACAGGAGGGACCAACCTCCTGGGATACAACATTGAGAAACGCAAGAACGGGAGCAACCTGTGGGGTCAAGTGAACCCACCGGAGGAGCCCATCAAGGGTAGGAAATTAAATTCATGTTTCAACCTTAACCATCAATTCTGCTTTTTTAGGAGACCTCTGTATGCACATTTACATTTAGGGCATTGAGAATAAGAATTAGAATGAGTACATTTGTCAGAGGAAAGAGAAATGACATTATATCGCCGTCGGTACAGAAGGATGGTCATAGAACCAAGTGCCAAGTACTAAAAATTGTTAGTAACAGCCATTCTCCGTATGCAATAATGCTAGCTAGGATAAGCTGCTACACAATGCAAAGTACTATTTTTTAAGTGCAAGGAAGTACAACATACAATAAGTGCGTACATTAAGTGCCCGGACGTACAGGAATGAGGTAATATATGGCATGATAACCTCATTCCTGATAGATCGTGTTTGTCAGGTCTTGATAACCTGGTTCCTCTTCTCCCTCAAACAGAGAGAAAGTACGGAGTGAAAGACGTTGTGGAGGGGTTCGAGTACGAGTTCAGAGTGTCAGCTGTCAACATCTCGGGGGCCGGGGAGCCGAGCTCGCCGTCCGAGTTTGTCTTCGCAAGAGATCCAAAGCGTATGTTTCAAGCCAAACTACCACAGCATGGTCGTCCTGAAGCTGACTTAACCACAGCAATCATTCATTAAGTCCTCACTAAAACAGCTTCCACTCTCCAGAGCCACCGGGTCGCGTCATCGACCTGAAGGTGACAGACTCCACCTACACCACCCTGTCCCTGGCCTGGACCAAGCCCAGGGAGGAGGAAGGGGTTCAGGACGAGGCCAAGGGGTACTTTGTGGAGCTCAGGCCAGCGGAGAACACGGAATGGAGTCGCTGTAACTCGAGCGCCATCATTATGGGCTCCTACAGCATCATGGGTCTGAAGTCCATGGCCATGTACTGGGTGAGAGTGCTGGCCACCAACGAGGGGGGAGATGGAGAAGCGCAGGATCTGGACAACTACATCATCGCCATGCCCCCTCCAGGTTAGCTCCATCCAAATAAACGAATTCCAATACACAAATTATTTTTCTGTAACCTCCAGAATTCACTCGATTGTAATACAGGATATCTAATGACATATTTCTCCCGTTTACAGTGAGACCTAAATTCACTGACCAGAAGATGAAGAGCTTCAACGTTATAAGAGCCGGGAACGTAGCGAGAATCAACGTCAATTTTGAGGTTTGACCAAAACACCCAAACAAAAACATGTTCCCTACCTGTCCTGTAACCTGGTCTTCAGGAATAAGTAATGAAACTGTTGCTCTCCCCATTTACATTTACATTCATGGCTTTTAGTAGATCCTTTTTCATCTAAAGCGACTTACAATAACTACATTTGTCAGAAGTAGAAAAACAACAATATATCGCTGTCGGTACGGTAAGGTAGTTCATAGAACAAAGTGCCAAGTATGAACAATTGTTGGGTTAATCCATTCCCTGTATACAACAAAAATAGCTATGGAATGCTACACAATGCTAAGTACTGTTTTTAAGTGCCAGGACGTACAACATACGTCTGCTCTCCTCTCTCCTGTAGGCCTCTCCGGTGCCTAAAGTCCTGTGGTTGAAGGACGCGGGACCCTTGACTAAGGGTGTGACAGTGAGCAACACGGACACCTCCTCCCAGCTCCTCCTCCCTTCGGCAGAGCGCACCGACACGGGCGTCTACACCATCCTGGTCAAGAACATCGTGGGCCAGGAGACCTTCAGCTTTGAGATAAGAGTCACAGGTAGAGTTGAGGAGCTAACGCAATCGATTCAGATTTATCAAACGTTTTATCCAGGGCAACTTAGGAAAAAACACACGCAATGAAAGGTTTTATTTGCTGCATGAGACGTACAGAGAAGTTAAAATGTGTTTAGACACTGCTTGACAGTGTGTAGCAGTGTGAGTTGTTAAAGGAACCAGAACATTATTAACATATGAGATATAAGCTGAAAACTACCTCTGCACGTTTAAAAATAAATGTCCTGGCTGGTGGCGACACAAATTATACTGTGCCTTTATAATATAGTGACGTAATACATTTTCAGGTGTTTTCTATTATTAAGTGAAATGATGTCCATGTATCTGTGTAATTAGTTTCAATAATGTTGTTTATAATGTCTACCACAGCTGTCTGTCACAGCTACTTCCCATATCGTTCACATAGATTTACTTTATTTATTCATATTTTTTCGCTGTTTACATCCATTCCCCGTCCTCCCCTCCTCCACTGAACTCCACTATGACACCAGAATGCAATAAATCCTCCGCCCCTCTTATCTCCCCCAGACGAGCCCAAGCCCCCGGGCCCGGTGGAGCTGGACCAGAACGTCCCCGGCACCGTGACCGTGTCCTGGACCGCCTCCCCGGACGAGAAGAGGGACGACCGGCTGCACTACGTGGTCACCAAGCGGGACTCCGTCAAGCGCACCTGGCAGACGGTGGCGGAGTGCCTGTTCAACAACAAGTTCACCGCCATCAACATCATGGCCGGCACGCAGTACCACTTCCGCGTCTACGCCAAGAACGACATGGGTCTGTCAACGCCCTCCGAATCGGGCACCTGGGAGGTGGGCAAGAGCAGAGGTGGGTTTCAACGCTCCTAACAAGATGGCGAGGATTGCAATGGGGACTTAATGTACTTAATAAAATAGTACTTAGTGTAGTGTCTTATCCTAGCTCTCTTTGTTGAATACTGGGAATGGGTTAACCTAACCATTGTTAGTGCTTGGTCCTTGGTTCTATGAACATTTTTACTGCACCAACAGCGATATGTTGTTGTTTCTCTTTTTTCTGATAAATGTACTAATTGTAAGTTGCTTGCTTTTGATAAAAGCCTCTGCTAAATGCCTTGAATGTAAATGGATACAGGAGCTCTCTCGCATATTACACATTGCTTTGCAATGCATCCCAAAACCCGTGGAGAGTAACACTTTTGGGGTAAAAATGTTTTCAATATTCTGCTTACTTTGCTGCAAAGCAAAGTGAAAAGAGAGACCAGATCTCACACTTTAATATATTTAGCTTATACCAACACTAATTTTAATTATCTTGCTTAGCTTGCTGAACCCGCTGCCCCGGTGGGATGACCCGTTTTTAATTGGCCTTCCATCTTTAACAACATAACACGCATAGTTACATCAGCCCGAACGAGCGGTGTGTGTGTTGCGTTGTTGACCTGACATGACTCCCTCCCACTCCCCTCTCCCTCACCTTCAGAGAAGTTCAAGCTGGAAATGCCCGAGACTAAGGGCTGCAGCTTCGATGCCGCGCCCTCCTTCACCGTGCCGCTGAAGATGCACAGCAGCCCCGAGGCGTACGAGTGCTACATGACCTGCGCCGTCACGGGGAACCCCAAGCCCAGCATCACCTGGTACCGCAACAACATCAGCCTCAACACCAACACCAACTACCACATCACCAACACCTGCGGCGTGTGCTCCATGGTCATCCTGCGGGTGGGCTCCAAGGACAACGGGGAGTACACCATTGCCGCGCAGAACTCGCTGGGCAGAGTGGAGTGCTCCACTAAACTCACCGTGCAAGGTACGCCTCTGGACTGAGCAGGGCTTCCTGGAGTTGTTTTGTACCATGACCCCATTGTGGGAGTACTTTTGGCCCGTTATTGTTTTCCTCCGTTAAAGTAGCAACACATGCTCATTCACACGTCCAAAAAGCGACTTCTTCAACTATTTTAACTTGAATTAAAAATTGACGTCCTTGCACTTAAAAATAATACTTAGCTAGGATAAGATACTACACAATGCTATCTTTGTTGTATACTGGGAATGGGTTAACCTAGCGATTGTTAGTGCTTGGCACTTGATTCAGGTTCTATGAACATCCTTACTGTACCGCAAGATATTATTGTTTCTCTTCTTCTGACCATTGTACTTAATGCAAGTCTCTTTGGATAAAAGTGTCTGCTCAATGCTATAAATATGAATGTAAAATACAGGACTCCCTTTTTCAGTCTTCTAACATTCTCGAAGCCAGTACCTTGTGAGTCCCATGACCCGCCCATGGCTCACGTCCCACAGTTTGAGAACCCCTGCAGCTAGAACATGGTCTCCCTGGGTTTCCAGTTACAAACACACACACACTAGTTAGGTTTGCTGGAGACTCGTAGAGACCAAGTGAAGTTCATTTCACCACAAACAGCCCGTGACTCGTGTCTGATTCATGGCGACTCCGCTCTCCTCCGACATTGGCTTCAGGCCTTCACAATCCAGATTAGAAGCAGGCAGTGAGAGAAATGGATGGATCGATTTCACTTGTATATGTTTATATATTTTTCTCTGCTCTCCATTTTTCAGATTAAGGAAAAAACCGGAGGATCTCCCAGGAAATGCTTCGATTTAAATGCATAGGACATCAATAATGCACATTCTTCTGAAGTATGACATTATTTCTGTCTGAGGTGATTCATGTGTTTTACAATGGTGCAATTTTTATGTATTAACAGAAGTCAAGAATTTAAGATGAAGGTGAATATCGATGGGGAAGTAGGTAAATTCAATATTTCTGTTTATGTAATACTTATACTGAAATGTTTCTGCGTAAGGCCAGCATAACGGACAGAAGCCAAGATAAAACCCAACATACATAATTTTCCACAATTTAGTGGAAAATATGCGTACACTTATTTGAACACTTTGAGTATGATTCTAAAAGAGCACAATCTGAGGATTAAAGTATGCCTTTTGCCTTTTTTATTTTGCTTTCAGGCCTAATTCATGAGTTTTACCAGATCTAATATGTTGCTGATTTAATAAAAGCACATAGTTTGATTTTGGAATTGCTGCTTGTTTACTATTTGATAAAATTTTGTCATGATTTCTGCTTTATGTGTTTTGGATGGTTAGTAAATGCAAATGTACTTAAAAAAAGAACCTTGCTGAACAAATCAGACAAACAGCGCCGCCTTTAGCCAAATACATGCCACTATATTGAACAAGTTACAAAAAATGAAAAATGACCTCACCTGACAAATGAACGTGTTTTATTGGATATTTAATTTGATTAATTAGTATTTTTGGATTGGTTGACTTATAAGCATATGCTCAGTCCAACTGTTGAAGCTAATCATAGTCTAAAAAAGTACAGCATGCTAACCCAGAAAGCATACCCATTGTTTTAATCGCATTAGTATCACTTCGGTTCAATATGCAATGGTTATTTATTAATTCATCTATGCATCTGTGTGTATACCACATTATATTCTTTAAACATAATGTTTGGGCTTTGCATTGTCTTCGCACTATAGATATGCCTCACTACTACTGAGATGCTTCTCTCCTTACTGTACTGTAAAAAACTGTCTTTGTCACTGCCTACTGCTGCACGGCTTCAAGTTTCTCTTTTACTGCACGCGTGCCATTGTGTTCAGCTTTTTGAGTTAATAATAAAGGTCTGAAACGATGAAAAAAGGAAAACCTGAAATGCATTGCTGAGTGAACTGTAAACATGTGAACATGTGCCATCAGCATTCGGCCATCATCAGCGTGTAAAGACTCTAACACATGCTAGTGTGACTAGGGTGCTTGTCGCCGGGTCCATCTTAACGTGCATTTATTTATAAGTTAACAGGCGACACGGATACGCAACACGTGTGAAACCGCTCGCACGCTTTCTGACACACGCAGCTGCTTTTAAAAGACGGAACCAAACCTCCGGGGAGACATGTTTGCCCGGAGTTTGTCCAAAGTGTTTCTCTGCCCCCCACCCATAGAAAACGGGTCTTCCTCTTTGCGCATGTACAGGTTAAAGAGCAATGTCTACCATGGTTGACACCCCAGCTCTGACCCTGCTGAGCTCTGCAATAAAGGCCTCTGAGAACCTCCAGCCTCTTGTCACGTCTTTCCAGGCCTTGTGTCCGTCACGAGTCACTGCGACTCGCACACAAGCATTTACCGCACATCCCAAAATATATCCACAACGCACCATAAATCGTGACCCAAACAGCATCGTGGTGCGTTGCTAAGACGACAGCAACACTGTGTCAGGGTTTTGGGTTTCACAGAATCACCTAGCACTACCCTGGGTGACTTGGGTTGTCCGAATCAACGGCTAACTTTTAGGGCACGGACGTGTCGGGTCCTAAAACGTGTCCTCCTCACAGGGGGGGGGATAATACACCGCGATAAACGTGGGGTATTATCCCCCCCCTGTGCTGCGTCCTAAAACATGAACTGAGAAGCGAGGCCGCTGTGTGTTTTTTCTACTTTGACATAAAAGTTGCGTCTGGAAAAACAAAACCCTTTAACCAAAAGAATAACCTTTTCGTCCCTTTTTCGATTCCATTCATATTTTATCAAAAGAAACAGCAGAGGGCTTGTTTTGCCCGTACCCGGGTTGCTACCTTGTTCTGTGAGGATGACAGAGATCATGGCAATCCATCCTTCACTGCCAGCTCTTTCTTTACGAACACAGGCTGGCGCATTCGGAACCGCGCTCTCTTCACTGCACAAAATCGTGTTCGTATTCCACATTACACTCCCGGCTTAACATTGCGTCAGCAATTACAAGGTAGGCCTATTAACCGTGCCAGTCGGACTGAATGCTGACTGACAGCCACTGTGGTCAAGGATTAGTGTCTTAATACTGTAGTTAATGAGCTGAGGACATGGGGAAATGCACAGTCTAGACTCATAATGTTCAGATGTTGGGCTTTAAGTAAAGTCATGGATAACCTAGTGACCCGTGTCCACGTAATGTAGCATTCTGATGTCTGTTTAACAGCCGTCACTTTGACACGTTTACCAGACTGGAATAACGATTAATGTAATGACATTCTGTGGTGAAACCTATGGATGGAATTCATACGGGAGACATGGGGGTTTATATGAGAGGCGGTGTGGTAATCCACCCTTAAATCTTGTCTTATGACACATCATGCGTTATGTATTAATAGAAACCATTATTTTGAAACATGATTCCAAATGATTGGGTCAGACTTTTCCCAGCACCCACCACCATATTTATATCACAGGTCACACATTGAACTCAGGCTGCCCTTTTTAACCCAATGAAATGTTAAATGAACCCCCTTGATACAAATCAACAAAGCTTCTGCAAGTTGACCATGATTTAACCAGTTACCCACGATTCAACCAGTTAACAACGATTTAACCAGTTAAACATGATTCAATCAGTTAACCTTGATTAAACCAGTTACCCATGATTTAACCAGCTTACCAAGATCTAACCTGTTAACCATAATGTAATCAGTTAACCATGATCTAACCAGGTAACCATGATGTAACCAGTTAACCATGATTTAAAAAGAAAAATCTTCCAACGCTTGAATCCTATGGAGAGTGATAAGGAGCAGGAATGTATGGTGGCTGTGTATGACTCAATTCCTAAAGGAACCATCTAGGGCTGACACCTTGTGGTCGGTCAGTCCAACGGTTGGTCTTAATGCTCGTGACCGACCGTATTCTCATTGGTCGGAGAAATGAGAAAAGCAATTGTTGGTCCGTTATTTTCGGCACAGAACGATGTAGGCTAATATATGTTTGAGTGAATGGCTAAAGCGTGTTGAAAATAACAATGATAATGAATAAATAATTATATTCTAATTTATTTTACTGAACGTTAATAATCATATGTTTTAATATACTATAAAACGTTTAAGACAGGAAGTCAAAACAACCCGGTTGTCATAACTTTGATCACACCCAACTTCCCAGAGACCGATGGTTCTAAATCCAACTGAAAATGTTCTCGGCTCCACACAAACCGACATCCTGGTGAGGAATCCGTTGGTGTGGCAGTGTGTAGTGATCATTAGAATACTCTGTTGTCTGCTTTAGGATGCTCCGCCGACTCCAACTAACGCTCGATAGGCTTCCAGTGTGAAGACATCAGAACTGGCACCTTGCCATGCATCGCAGCGCGGACCGCAACCACAAAACAAGGCAGGAAAATTGAATCTTCAGACGCACGTCGTGCTTTTTCCCATGCGACGTCGCCCCACACTCCACGGCCTCTCCGGCGTGCGACCTGCTTCATAGTGAAGTGGGCAAGGTGCATCGTGGCCCATTAAAATCATCTAGAATAGCACTTAGCATTGTGTAGCATCTTATCATAGCTATCTTTGTTGTTTTCAGGGAATTGGTTATCCTAGCGATTGTTAGTGCTTGGCACTTGGTTCTATGAACATCCTTACTGTACCGACAGCGAGAAATTTCTTCTGACAAATGTACTCATTGTAAGTCGCTTTTGATAAAAGCGTCCGCTCAATTCCCTAAATGTAAATGTAGAATGCTACAACCCTAAATGGGTGTCAGATGCGGTAGGGGGATAACAACGTAAAAAGGGTATTGAAAGGACACTTTTCAACCAGGCACCGTTCAAAGAAACTAAGGGTCTATTTTACATCAGCTGCTTAGAATACAGGAGCAGAGAAATAATTGAGGGAAGATTCGGTGCAGCCAAGGCAAAAGTAATAACCGAGAGCCAGTGACCTTTAAACAATACCCAGAGTCTGGGTTTAAAACAAAAATACACATCTAAACAACCTCTCTAAGCAAACACAGGAGAGCAACATGAGCCAAACAAAATGGCGGCTTAGCCTTAGACATCTTATCTAGGCTCATTTCATAGAGTTCCGAAACCGGAGCGCATGTAGAAAAAAAACTGCCCGTAAGCAAGCAAGAGAGAGCAAAACAAGAGAGAGCAAAACAAATGAAAGACAAAAAGAGGGACAAAAAGAGAGAGGACACAGACTCTGCTGCTGGAATAGTTAATACCTAATTGCTGATCATGTACACGGTGCAAGTCATTGGCCGCAACATAGAACAACATGTTGTTTTTCAACCGATCATCGATTGGTTGGAGAGTATGTCAAAACCCGTCTACCAAGAGTCACTTTTGTTGACTACCGCCCCGGAACATTCTAGAACTTTATTCTACGCGTGTTCCGACAATCACAACCACCTGGCTGATGCTATGTCAAGCGAGACAATGTGTTATTGTCACAGGAAAAAGGTGATTAATTGCCACCGAGGTTACCCACTCAAACGAGGAATGTGTCTGGGTATGTCTCCTCAAGGAGGCAGACCCAATCTGTTTCAGATGTGCAAGGAAGCAAAGAACGCCGCCTTGTTTATCTTCCAGCAGGTGTGTACTTGTTTCTGATAGAGTGCGAGTAATGTGACGAGAACTTTTTGGAGTTTGAGCCAAAGCAAAAGATGCCGATGACCCAGAACGAATCTGCATATCTTACGGGCAGTGAGCTTCAGGCTCCTCCCCAGGCCCTCTACGGCACCTCAAACCCCCCATCTGGGCCATGTCCCTGGGGAGCAGCTATCACACCACCCCTGTAGACATCTGGAGATCGCTTGACCCACAGATTCTCATGTTTAGTTTTTATGGACTCAAATATTGAGGAAATAATAAACGGACGAAAAGGGTTATCGTTTGGGTTTTTGGGCTGTTGCTCGCTACAATAAATGTGTCATTAAAAAGCATCAGGTGACGACATTAATATGAGGATGAAAACGCCGAACTGACTTATTGTTTGGCTTATTAATCAATGTTTAATTAACGTTGCTGACAAGGCCATAATGACGCCAATCTGTCCTAGCCGACAGGGAAAAGGATTTATGTTCTAATTTTCATGGATGTCCCTATACACGTCATTAAAATTATTAGGGTTGTTATAATTTATTTTGAACCCTTGGTTAGCATAATGAGGTCCACTGCCTAGTTTAGCAGAGCTCACTAAGACGCCTCTCATCTCTCACCCATCCATCTTTTAAAATGTGGAGATGACACAGAATATAGTTTAGTAAGGATGAGACTGCAAATCTAAAGCATTTCATTTGACGTAGAACTATGCTTCCCATTTACCGCCATCCCACCAACACGTGGAGAAGGCCATGCTCTCTGTAGTGCAGTGGTTCAATAATAGTCATGAATATTGTTCATTCATTCTGGCTTGGCCTCTTTCTCATTAGACCTGAAAGCTTGTAATATTGTCCACATGACACTCCTTCAAAATAGGTGTAATTCGTCCTTGCCGTTTTCTTATTATTCAGCCCTAGGATTATATACACAGATGCCATTCGAAATAGCCTATAGACACCTAATAAACACCTTGTAATTTTAGCTTGTGTCAACGGCATGTTATTTTAGTGACGTATCAAATATGGCATTTCTTTGTCCCCTTTGTACAGTGTGCGTGTGTGTGTGAAGTTAAATATGCCAAATATGTATTCATGATCTATTTATAGTGCTGGCATTCACAATTGTGATATGACATTTGTGACTTCGAATAATAATGTTATTGAGAGACATAGGATCCAAGGAACACCAACTTTGCGTACATTTTCTATCAGATATTTGGATTATTTCATTGTTATTTAAATATTCCGTCATGACATTTTCAAGGCTAAACGTGTGAGTGCTAAACGTATTTTAGACACAAAAGTGAAGACATATGAGCGATAAAGCTGACGTGAGAGGCATTTAGCTGTCTCAGCTTTGAGATGGTGCATGAATTAATAAAGAATCTTACTGGGTTGGAGTCAGAGCTCAACTCTCTTTTACGTCGGTCGTTCATTTCGACAGAGGACGAATTTGAAGAAAAATAACAAGTCTTTTATCTGCAGAAGCCGCTCCCCATCCCCCCCCCCCCCCCCCCTGGAGAGGTCTGAGCCCCACACCAACATGGTACCATGACTAAGGTCCAAGGAATCAAAACGCCGGTAGTAGAATCCCTGGCATTCCAGTATTTATTAGCTTGTCGAGCAGAGAGGGAGGTGACACTCCTGTACCGAACTGAGTAGCGGCACCACCACCACCGAAGCTCAGGAGCCGAGTGCTGAGGTAGGTCTGACCCTCTTCCTCTCATCCGGGGTGGAAGGGGGCTTTTCTGTGGTTTCAGCCGTCCCGTATTGGAATATAGGCTGCCTCTACATCTTGAGAGCCGTCCGGTTTCGACATCAAGTCCAAGGATACCGTTGGAAGATAGTTAGGTTGTGATATTTGATTTTTGTGTCCATTTATATGGATTATTTCTATTGAACTGCCAGCTTGGGGAAAATTTGCTCTGCTTTTTCTTTTTAAGTCTAAATGTTTGGTCTCAAGAATGGTTTTAAAGTTTTGGTTAGAGTAGCGGTCGATTTCAGCTTCCAGCTCTTCAAAACATTTTTTGTTTATTAACCAGTATGGTAAAGATCGCGGGAGACTCACCCTCTGATCTGTAATCCAACCATTACTGAAATTGAATTGTATTGATATATTCTACAAGTGCGAATGCATGTCAATCAGAAACTCAAGAGACCATAAGCAGGCATCCTTTACTGCGGGCAGTTCCAGCAGCTACATATAGCAGAGATCTGCCCCAGCCCATCATTTTTTATGATGCTGGGCTGGGTTACCGGGGATACCGCGTCGGAGCTATGTGTCAAAACTGATCATCTAAGCAACCGGTCGGTAGCATTAGCAGCAGCTGCATGCTGGAGCAAACGCCACATTCTTAAAGCTAACCCAAAGACCTCCCGACACTGTCACTGTCAATGCAATTATTTATTACATTTTATGCTAAGAAAATGCGTTTAATGCATTCAAAGTCAAGGGATTCATTAATGCAATGATCCATTCTATATCATCGCACCTGTCCTGCCATAACTAACGAAGGAAGAAAAATTTGACACGCAACGGCACAAGTGATGAAACGATCACAGCTCAATGGGACATGTGACCTTCAGGTGTCCGTCATTTAACAGTCCAACATTATCATCAGCCCTGAAAGTCCTTTGACTGAGGTTGTTCCTCTGCAGCCTGGGGGAAGAATTTAGGGGAATGGATTGGAGCACATGCATTTTTTATATGTTTTCTCACCATTTCTTTTTGCTTTGTGTTGTTTTTGCTTTGTTTGCTTCCAAAAGTTAAAATGTCATGTAAGGTCAAACCAAAACGAAACAGAGGCAAAGCAGCAAAAATGCTGACGAACATTTCTTGGGAACAAGGACACTAAGGAGAGCAATGACTGAACCTTACACAATGCAATGTTTAATGCCCCCTTGTAGGATAGGCCTGTGCGTTTGAGTCCTCTTAGCTGGGCTCTAGAGGTCTAGATTAAGAGGAGAGACTGAACAAACCTTGTCAACGACAAATTCCCTCCCGACATCGTTGGCATGACTCCATTGCCAGATGACTAGTGTGTCCCTCGCCGGCACCCATATGATCCCAACCTGCAGCACAGCGCTCAAGACCTAACCCCCCTACCCCCCCACCCTAACCAACCGTCACCACCCCACCGGACACGTCTCGCTCAGCTCCTGAAACCTTAACTCAGATATTCAGACCGCGAAACGAAACGTAAAGTTTCTAGGCGATTAAACTCTGAGTATACTAATAGTAGTGACCTTTTCTATGTGCCCTTTTTAAGCCCTGGGATTTTCTACTCCGAAAAAGTACCTAATCAATCTATTTTTAAAAAGTGCCATCCATCACTATCAATTTCGCAATCTAAACGGGGTAATGAAACATTGCAATGTAAACTTGAGGACACCTCGTGTAGACTGGCATCAGAACACACAAGATCATTAAGAAAGTAGACGTCTTCGCCAATGCGGAAATATTTTTAACGTTTAAATCCATTTCCGTCAAAGGTTATGATAACAGGTCAAGT
This sequence comes from Gadus morhua, assembly GCF_902167405.1. NCBI lineage: Eukaryota > Metazoa > Chordata > Actinopteri > Gadiformes > Gadidae > Gadus > Gadus morhua. The sequence goes on along the minus strand of NC_044060.1, from coordinate 3,871,182 downwards.
GTCAAACGTTGAATTGGACTTTAATGATATTTTATTTTCGGAGCGTCTGCCAGTCAGCGAATTGCAGAGTGAAGTGTGCCTTAAACATTACGGCCAGCGATAAATTATAGTCCAGAGTGGCTCATAAAAAAGGAGAGATGTACAGTATTCTGGTCGACATTTCATACACTGTAAACTGTATGATACAAGATGTTCAAGAGATGAGATAAAAGACACCCAGTGGCAATGGATCAGGAGGTGTGCGTGTGCGTGTGTGTGTGTGTGTGTGAAGTCTGCGTGCCTGGAGTTTGTGTATTTGTGTGTCTTAATTCATGATTGTGTATGCGTGTGTGTGAAGTCTGCATGCCTAGAGTTTGTGTATTTGTGTGTGGGAATTCATGAGTGCGTGTCCGTGTGTGTGTGTGTGTGTGTGTGTGTGTGTGTGTGTGTGTGTGTGTGTGTGTGTGTGTGTGTGTGCACGTGTGTGTGTGTGTGTGTGTGTGGAAAATATCTATGAATATATATATGCAGTGCATCTAGCATTATGAATAGCATTTACAATGGCAATCCTAAAGACATAGGCAGATAACCTTGCATAGCTTTGGATGTAGACTAGCCTTACAAATAGTGTAAGAGTATTTTCACATCTTCAGAAACAACGATATGACTTTCTGAAATGCTCTTGGCATTTGAGCTTGCTCATATCAATATTTTCCTTTCTCCTCTTTCACTTGTTGCAGCAGAGACGACATTTCTGATTCCTCCCAGCGTCTACGGAAGCCAAGATGATGAAAAAGTCCCAGGAGGCCATTGGGACGGCCACTGGCCAAGGTAGGCACCCAACTTCCCCTCTAGCTTCACTCACGTCCCCAGTATTATTAGTTTATATTTTCTCTTGGTGGATAAAGCTCCTTCTGCCAGGCTCAGTAGTATTGGTTATTAGAATCAAACAATGCAATCCTAGTTTAATAAAAGCCTGATGAAGCTCGGAAGTCATTAAGGAGGGACACTAATGTTGGAGTTCCAAGTTATTATCTAGCTTACGGCTTGTTTACTACACGGACTCTCTCGATGGTAGGAGTGTGTAATGATTGATTCCTCACCATGGCCCTGTTTACACACGAGAAGGATCTGATTCTATGAATGTTTGTCAGTCTAGGTTGAATGTACTTGGTTTTTTACCTCTTGTTGAAGCATTCGCGCCTGTTTCAACAAAGTAAACGTTTCTCTTTGCAAAAATTATATAGCAGAGAGCTTCGAAACGTGTGTGTAGACAATGCTTATGAGAAGATATGTGCAACGTCCTGTACTCCTGAAGATCTTCTGAAGAAAGGGAGAGAGAAGGAAAGATAAAAGATAAAGAAAGAGTGTGAGAGAAAGAGAGGGGCGAGGGGAAGAGGGAGAGAAGGTGAAAGTGAGAAAGAAAAGGTGAGAGAGACAGAGACAGAGACAGAGAGAGACATACCCTATGGGGAGGGATGTTGAAATGAGAAAATTAAATATGTGGCAAGATTATTTATTCAACGAAATGAACCAGGGCCAAACACACTTTATTTCTGTGAATGTCTGTATGACATTTAATGTCATGGTGGTCAGATCGTAGCCAACAAGGGAACACAGCTGTAATAAGCCTCAATTTACCGTTTTCTGTTGTTCTCCATGGTTCTGTACACAATGCATTGAACAACACCATGAATCAAAAGTGCAATAAAACAATTGAGACGGAAAACTAAACTGTCCCACTTTCACGTCCCCTGGTAATCAGGTTTCAAGGAGGAGTTAAGTGCCTCAGGTTCTGCTACATAAAAATAAATAAATGCTCAGTTCCAATATATTGCAAATGTAGAATAACCACAGCAGGCTGCCAATCAAAAACAAATAAATGTACTGGGGAGTGTAAACTGTTTCAAACATTTTAAATAAATACGAGGTATGCCAACTTTAGAGCAACATCTTGTTGCCATTTAGTTTTACATTACATTACTGATTTGAGTGTATATTAGCTTTGTGTTGATCTTGTTTTTTGCTGTAGAGTCCACACTTCTCATTACTGATTTGAGTTTTTATTAGCTTCTTGCTGCTCTTGTTTTCCTGTCGAGTCCACACTTCTTGTTGTTGTTCATGACCAAACTGTGCTTCATCAGATCCAGCTGGTGACGGTTTTGATGGTAGCGAAGGTAGGCTTAGGGGAACCGCGGTTTTCAACTGAACTGTTGGGCATGAACCATTAAACAAAACAGGATGAAGTCCTGTTCAAACACCAGTACGGTTCTGTTTGCGTACACAGGTATATAGGTGATGGCATCTACATATCTGATTAATGTATGAATTTGAAGTATCTAAGCCCTTTGCCTATGGGCTTAGATGTTCCAACCCCCTGGCGGAAAGGTTCTGGGTTTGAATCCCAACTTACTCAGTCTACCTGGTAGCACCCTTGAGAGTTAATACAGTCACCCCCGAGTGTCTGTATTCACTCCATAATATTTTGCGCCTTCGATAAAAGCATCCAAGAAAATAACTGAAAAGCATTTTTCAGTACTTAACTGAAAAATGCTCAGATCAAAAGATAAATAAATTTGTATATAAATCTATATCATACATAGATCAATACATAACAAAGACTCTAATACCACCTTGGGTATTAGAATAGCTTTTAGCATGACAAGTGTGAGCATCTCTTTAATCTGGATCAATTATTCTCAATCTGAAACACAATCAAATCCACAGCGATGCTGACTGGATGAGTTAGTCGCCTTTCAGCAGCCGTTCTTCCTCACTATGTTTCCTTGTGTTCTGTCCAGTGGGCATCAAGAAGAAGTCCAGGGTGCCCGGGGTGATGATCACACAGTACGTGGAGACGATACCAGAGGGACAGAACCACCCTGACTTCACCCGCAAGCCCATCGCACTGACCATCCAGGAAGGTAGGTCTGATAACCTGGTCTGTTCGGTTGGGTCGGTCCATCTGGTCATAAGGTAGGTCTCTGAACCTGTTGTCATCAATTTTGCCGAGGCAGCCATCGTGGAGAACAACAAAGGGTGCAAGCTGCAAGGGTTAATCTAAGGCCAAGAACTAAGGGAGCACAAGATTCTGGTCTTGAGCGTCAACAACCAGCAGATTGCCAAGTCATACAGATATATATACATATATATATATATATATTAAAGAGCACACAATTTGACTTGTGCTGTATCATGATAATAACAAATTCTTCCACAGGGAGGGATACCATAAGCGGTTGAGATTCAGTTTTAGTATGGCGGTTTAAGCCAACCACCTGTTTCAGCCCAAAGTCGGTTATTATCAGATTAAAGAAAAATGTGTTAGGGGCTGAGAGTTCAAGGAAGGAAGGAAGGTGTTACCACGGTTACGACCCATGGCGACTCTGTGACACATATATTTTAAGCTAGCACCGTTGTTGTGAATGAGTGACAAATGAGCGATGTTGTTTATGATGTTTCAATATTATTTAGTAGTGTTAATGATCACGCCTTGTCACCCCGCTGCAGCCGAATGTAACCATATTACCTTGTATGAATAAAACGGGTTAATCCAAGGGTCTGCGACAGCCTATTAACACATAGAATTCCCATGGAGAGGCTGTATCCTCGTTGCAGACTGCTTCATCCACACGATCATGTTTCTGATCGTGAATATCAGATGAAGAGGCTGATCTTCCGCAAAAGAGTCAAGACTCACTTGTTCAAAGTTCATCTAAACTCTGCATAGCCTCCGTCCTTATCCCCCCACAACCCTCTTACGCACTTGTTGTATGTTGTACGTCCTGACACTTAATGTACTCACTTTTATGTTGTACGTCCTGACACTTAATGTACCCACTTATTGTATGTTGTACGTCCTGACACTTAATGTACACACTTATTGTATGTTATACGTCCTTGCACTTAAAAATAGTACTTAGCATCATGGAGCATCTTATCCTAGCTATCTTTGTTGTATAGGGGGAATGGTTTAACCTAGTGATTGTAAGTGCTTGGCACTTGGTTCTATGAACATACTTACTGTACCGACAGAGCTATATTGTTGTTTCTCCTTCTGCTGACAAATTTACTTATAGTAGGTCTCTTTGGATAAAAGCGTCCGCTCAATGCCCTGAATGTAAATCTATATCTGATCCCGGGTCTGCCTCCCGTGACTCCAACAGGTAAATTTGCATTCTTCAAGGCCATCGTCAACGGCGAGCCCAAGCCCACGGTGACGTGGAGCAGAAATAACGGCGACGTGTCGGACCCCGCGAGGTACCAGACTAAATACGACCCTGTCACCGATGAGCACACGTTTGAGGTAAGTGATAGGGTCTATCGAGTGTCTTTACGACGCCATATGGCATGCGGGACGGTCGTAGGCATTAAGGAAAACAAATATAGCTCAGTGAGGAGCAGATGGAGATCCACCAGGGTGAGAAACCCTGCATGAGTGGCAGAGACTCAATGACGTCGAACAACTATGACTTTGACCGAAAAACGTTCAAAGTAGAAGTTGATTGGGGACTTCTGTGAAGTATAACTTCCCTGTCGCTCGTTATTAACCTCAAGGCCACTTCACGTTACACTCAATATAAGTCTGAAGGAAACGCTAGGCATTCAATCATATTTCTAATAAATGATTCATGGCACTTATTAGACATTCCGTCAGAAAATGTCACATATACAGATCTTTGAAGCCCATCCAATAAAACCCTATTAACATACTTCTTTATTTTCTCTGAACGTTCAGATGGTCAACGTCTCGCCCGATCAAGCAGACACATACAAATGCTTCGCCGTTAACGAACATGGGAGGGCAGTGGTAACGGTGGTGCTGAACGTAATCGAAGGTAAACAAATAAGTGTAACGGGTACAGTATTAATGGCGACACGTCTCCTAGATGCCATTCGAATAACAATGACCTTTTCTGCCTTCAGTCGGCTTCAACAAGAACAAAGCCAAACCAGCTGCCGCACCTGTAGAAAACTTTTCTACTGTGCTTAAAAGGAAAAGGTGATCTAGACTGTACTGTATCGCTGTGTCCAGTTGTATATCATATCAGCATGATAATGTGTTTCACCATTATTATTATAATATTATTATAAAATGGCATCATTTGTACTTACTCATGTACCAATTCCTGCTCATTTCACTTAATTGGGTTGTTAATTTACTTGAATTAATGTACACACTTATTGTATGTTGTAAGTCCTTGCACTTAAAAACAGTGCTTAGCACTTTTTACCATCTTATCCCAGCTATCTTTGTTGTATACAGGGAATGGGTTAACGTAGTGATGGTTAGTACTTGGCACTTGGTTCTATGAAAATCCATACTGTACCATCAGCGCTACATTGTTGTTTCTCTTTCTTCTGACAAATTTATGCAAATGTAATCAGCATCCTAATTTTGCCATCCCTCTCTACATTATCCAGTAAGGTTCGGCCGAAAAAGGAGGCAGTGGAGAGGAAAGAAGGAGAGATAGACCCCAAGTTCTGGGAGCTTCTGTTGAGCGCGGATAAGAAGGACTATGATCGCATCTGCGCAGAGTTTGGAATCACAGACTTCCGCTGGATGCTGAAGAAGCTCAACGAGATGAAGAAGGAGAGAAAGGAGGAGCAGGCAGAGGTATGTCCACTGTTTGAGTGAGTGAGTGAAGGAGTGAGTGAGTGAAGGAGTGAGTGAGTGAAGGAGTGAGTGAGTGGAGGAGTGAGTGGAGGAGTGAGTGAGTTGAGGAGTGAGTGAGTTGAGGAGTGAGTGAGTGAATTGAGGAGTGAGTGGAGGAGTGAGTGAGTGGAGGAGTGAGTGAAGGAGTGAGTGAGTGAGTGAGTGGAGGAGTGAGTGAGTGGAGGAGTGATTGGGTGGAAGAAGTGAGTGAGTGATGAGTGAGTGATTGATTGAGTGAGTGGGTGAGTGAGTGGGTGAGTAGAGGAGTGAGTGAGTGAGTGAGTGAGTTATTAAGTGAGTGAGTGGGTGAGTAGAGGAGTGAGTGTGTGAGTGATTGAGTGAGTGGAGGAGTGAGTGAGTGAGTGAGTGAGTGAGTCCCCCCTTTCGAAAATGTCCATTGTTTTTGCCGTCTTGCTGTTCGTATGTATTGATATGATATAAGACTCCCTCTTTAAATCAATACAGTTTGTTAAAAGCATCAGCAATCTGAAGCCTATTGAAGTGGCCGGGGATGGAACAGCGTCTCTTGAAATCGATCTGGACCTCATCGAACCCAGCAGCCGGATATTCCTCTACAAGGTTGGTCTCAAACAAAGACACCCACCGCCTTGAAGTGGGTAGACGCTCGGAGTTAAATATAACCATAAAATTCAATCACATTTTACTTGGATAGCCCTTTATCACAGGTACAGTTTCAAAGAGCTTCACAGGCCATCTATTCATGAACTACATTTAAATACAGCTACTAAGGCTCAGAGTGCCAGCCTTACCCCGGTACATTGTGATACAGCTGGGCGGCATGAGGCTCAAGAGGTAAGGCGGGTTGGCTGGTAACCGGAAGGTTGCTAGTTTGATCCCCGGCTCTACCTAGCCGAGTTTTGAGGTGTCCCTGAGCAAGACACCTCACCCTAAAACTTCTCCCGACGAGCTGGCTGTCGCCTTGAATGGTTGACACCGCTGTCGGTGTGTGAATGTGTGCATGAATGGGTGAATGTGGGGCAATATTAACGCAATGAGCGGCCACTGGTTAGAAAAGCGCTGTATAAATGTAGTCCTTTTACCATTTTCAGCTAGGCCATTTTGCTCTGCTTTAGGACGGTCAGATGGTTCCCTACACCAAGGAGCTGGGAGACAAGATGAAGCACACTCTGAATCTGACGGGCAAGAAGTACATCTTCAGCATCAAGGACCTCATGCCGGACGACGCCGGGCTGTACCAGATCGACGTGGAGGGAGTCAACGTCTTCTCCACCGAGTTTAAAAGTACGGATCAAACGGGCGTCCACAAAACACGTTGCCACGACAAATGAGTGTGATGTTCAATATCGTTGGTCTCATAACATAATTGCTATGCTAAGTCACATTGGAAGGTTCATCTTGTATTTAGCGTAAAAAATGCCTAAATCAAATAGTTGACTGAGGCAGAGACTGATTATGTAACGTTAAAAGCACTCTGATTGGCTTAGGATATATTCAATGAGGCACAGTATATCAGCAGCGTAAGGAGAGTAGAGTTTGGCTAGATATCATAATTTGGCAAAAATAGGACTGATATGCTATGAGGCTAACGATATTTTAGGTATCATACAAATATTGCTGCACATATACACTTGAGATTGTAATTCAAATGCTGACTCGGAAACTTTTTTTCAACTCTACAGTCCCACCGATCGAGTTCTTGGTGAAAATACAGGAAGTGACCGCGACCGAGCGGCAGGACGCCGTGTTTGAGGCCGTCCTGTCCAACCCCTTCTCCAAGATCCTGTGGTTCGGTAAAAACCAGCCGCTGGAGATGGGCGACAAGTACGACATCGAGGTGTCGGAGGACAAGCTGATCCACCGCCTCGTGGTGAAGGACTGTATGGTGGTGGACAAGGGCATCTACTCCGCCTGGGCCGGCATCAAGTCCTGCAACGCCTGGCTTCTCGTCGAACGTACGTGTGATCGTGTTTCCTACAGAGGAACTGTTAGCCCTGTAAACACTGATACAACCGATAGCCCTCATGGCCGTAACCGGCTATAAGGTCATTGAGGTCCGGACCTCGGTAATAATTTACTAAAAAGAAAATATATATATATATATATATATATATATATATATATATATATATTTATTTTTTCAAATATATATATACATTTTTTCAAATTTTACATATACATACATACATACATACATACATACATACATACATATATATATATATATATATATAAACTAACAGGCGATGCATAACAGTATAATCTGGAGTTGAATACATTAACATTATGCACACACAAAATATAATAATATCCCCTTCACTACAATAAAGTCCCCCTGTATCTATTTAATTATAGATAGAGTTTGTGTGTAGTGTATAGCTCGGGTTGTGTTTGTGGGTGGCACTTTGGGACGAGTTCTGCTCGTCCAAAAGTGCAGTAAATAAGCTCCATTTAAAGAAAAGCAAAAATTCTGGACCTCACTGATTTCTAAACCGTGGCTACGGCCTCGCACACGATGGACGTAATGACGTAACGATGTAACGATGCACTGGTGCGTGAGGATTCTCGACCCGCACCTATCCGACACCCTCGATTCTTTTGACAGCTGACAAAGACGCGAAGAAGGGCAAGCCGGCGGAGAGGAAGACCACCCGGGCCGGGGGCTCGGGGGCGAACCTGGCCCAGATCGCCCAGCAGCAGCAGGAGAAGCTGGTCAAAGTCAGGGAGGAGATCACCGAGATAAAGGCTGCCAAGGTAAAGGAGGCCGTGGAGGCTGCTGTCACCGCGGCCGCCGAACCTCCACCTGTGGAAGCTGTTCCAGGTAAGAGCGAAGGCTGTGGTGGTAGACCCTATGAGACCATGAGGACAGGCCATGAGAACAGGTCATGAAAATGGATAGTGTGAGACCATGAACACAGACCATGAACACAGACCATGAGAACAGACCCTGTTAGACCATGATATCAGACTGAGAACAGACCATGATAGACTGAGAACAGACCATGATATCAGACTGAGAACAGAAAACGAGAACAGACCATGAGAACAGACCCTGTTAGACCATGATATCAGACTGAGAACAGAACATGATATCAGACCGAGAACAGACTGAGAACAGACAACGAGAACAGACCATGAGAACAGACCCTGTTAGACCATGATATCAGACTGAGAACAGAACATGATATCAGACCGAGAACAGACTGAGAACAGACAACGAGAACAGACCATGAGAACAGACCAGGAGAATGGATACTGTGGGACCATGATATCAGACTGAGAACAGACCATGGTTATCAGACTGAGAACAGGCCATGAGAATAGACCCCGGGAAACCATGGTATCAGACCGTGAGAACAGACCATGAGAAAAGGCCCTCTTAGAACATGGTATTAAACCGTGAGAAAAGGCCATGAGATTAGACCCTGTGAGACCATGGTATTAGACAATTACAGAACAGGCCATGAGGGGTTGAAATGTACCGCCAGGTGGTCTTATCAAAGGAGTGTGAACAACGCCCTGTTGGTTGGACAGGTTAAGCCCTCATGTTACATAGTTTTTATTTATATATATATATATATATATATATATATATATATATATATATATATATATATATATATATTAGTGCTGTCAAGCGATTAAAATAATTAATCGCGATCAATCGCATTAATGTCATAGTTAACTCACGATTAATCGCGAACAATCGCGATTAATCACAAATGTTTTTTCTATGCTAAATATCCCTTGATTTCTTTGTCCCATTAATTGTTCTCATTTTAATCTTCATCATTCCTTTTTTTAATAAAAGAATTGCGTTAATCGTGTGATGAAGAAATTAACGCCGTTAAAATTGGTTTGCGTATGTATATATATATATATATGATGTAAATGGGATTTACAATTTCAATTTCAACACATTCTGACTGATATTTATTGTCATTTTTCTATTATGTCAATAACAGCATTCTTCAAATCCTTCACATGCCAGCCATCTAGACAGTTCTTCATGTATCATAATGTTTATTAGTAGAAATAGATTTTAAGTAAGTAAATAAATAAAAAGAATAAATATTTATTTGGTCTCAATGGCTATGTGAATCGGGTCCGGTTGGATTTGATGCAGTTAGAGGTAGAGAGAACCCTCAAGGAATTGGATTAGACTTTGGCCGACTCAAATATGGATTAAGTATTTATTTATAGTTGAATATCCAAGGCAGTGTGGCCCATGACTTGTTGTCCACCGGTAGGATTCACAGACGGGCGAGCTGGTGGGGAAATGCTTGAGCAAGGCATTACTCATTCAGGTACCAGTAAGGCTGGTAAGACGGAGCCACATGAATACTGTAATACTAAAAGTTGTGCTTTTCCAGGTTTATCAAACAAAAATACTAAAAAATAATAATCATATAATTCAGTTGTCTTTTGCTTTTAGAATATAAATATGGCTAATAACTTCCCCCTTATTAACCTCTAATTTAATACTTTAAAATACTTTAGAAATGTTAACTTTTTTGTTTTGTGGCTGTATTAACCTCTGATTTAATACCCCCACAAAACAAAAACATTTATATTTTTTGGCTTCATGCTTGGTACATCGGATAGAACTCAGATAAATCGGAATTCAGACAGTAGTCTGATACAATCAGACAGTAGTCTGATGTAATCTCCGAAAGACCTTGTTTACCGATGTATTTCCTGAGGGCTAAAAGTACTAAAAAAATAATAATAATAATCATATTAATTGTTCTCTTTTCCTTTTAGAATTAAAATATGGCTAATAACTTCCCCCTTATTAACCTCTGATTTAATACAGCCTCAAATCAAAACTTGTTTTGTGGCTGTTTTAACCTCTAATTTAATACCGTCGCAAAACAAACATTTTTGCTTTGTGGCGTCATCCCTGGAACATCGGACAGAACTCCAATACATCGGACAGTACAAAAGTCTGATGTATTCTCCGAAGGACCTTGTGTTCCGATATATTTCCAGTGTAAACCTGTATGCTTGATGCTTGTCCTTGCTTGCGATTCAACATTTTGTACAAAATATCATTGTACTAGACGATTGTGATCAATGTAATAGATCACAATCTAAAACCCTATTTGTACAGTGCTTGTTATAAAACATGAACTTCTTACTAACTTCACTTTTATCTACAGTTACTGTAGAGACTGGGATAAAGAGTGGACTTGGAGATATTTATGCCCTCCGTGACAAGCAGACAGAGTTTATCGTTAACACGCTTACGGTGTGTGACGGAACCTGGTTCAAAGATGGAGAGCAGGTACACCTGAACTTCCCACCCACATGGTATGCATCTGGCTGGTGTTGACACATCCATCTAATAGACTCTCACCTTTTTTCTCATTTCACAAGTTGACTGCCAAATCTAGAGGATACCGCATCAGCCAAGACGGACTCTGTCATAAACTGACAGTCCTGAAGTGCGGAGACGACGACACCGCGATGTACAGCTTCGTCGCGGGAGAGCACAGCACGAAGGGAAAGCTCACCGTCGGAGGTACAGCTTCACTTACAATCCCCGCCAAATACACCAAGCGACTGGCGATGTAGTCACCACCCTATGCTCTGTGTCCCTGACAGACGTGCCCGTGTTTGACCCCGACGATCTCCATAAGTTCTCCAGGCCCGTCATCATCCGCGTGGGGCAGAACGCCGCCTTCAAGATGCCCTACCCGCCCCAGGATGGCCTGGTGGTTAGGTGGTTTAAGGACGGCGTGGAGTTGAAGGACGGAGCCGGGTCCAAGATCGTGAAGGAGTCCAACCACAGCCGCCTGTTGCTCAGAGACTGCCTGAGGAGCGACACCAGCGGCATCACCATCCAACTGCAGAACCCCTTCGGGGCCGTGGAGGCCAAATCCAACCTGATTGTTTTAGGTACTGCCCCGTCGGAGGCCAAGTAAATCGACAGACAATTTGATACGTGGCACTTTTACATGAAAATTTAGCAGAAAATTGTACCCAAAGCGACTTACATTAAGTCCATTTGTCAGGACAAAGAGAAACAACAACATATCGCTGTTGGTACAGTAAGGATGTCCATAGAACCAAGTGCCAAGTACTAACAATCGCTAGGTTAACCCATTCCCCGTATACAACAAGATAGCCAGGATAAGATGCTACACAAAGGGCTATTTGTGCAAGGACGTACAACATACAACAAGTACGTAAGAGGGTTGTGGGGGGGATAAGGCGGGAGGCTACGCAGAGTCTAGGCACCATTTGCATTGCACTCATGTTTAACCTATCAGGATCATAAACACGGCGTTCTCCTCCCCACAGACCGGCCCGGCCCCCCGGACGGCCCGGTGGAACTGGTGGAGACCACTTCGTCTCTGATCGAGATCGCCTGGAAGCCGCCCACCGACGACGGCGGCTCGGCCGTCACCAACTACATCATCGAGCGGCAGCAGGCGGGCCAGGGCCTGTGGGCCGTGCAAGGGGATGTCTCCGCCGACAAGACGGCCTACCGGGACCGCAACGTGGCCCACGGCAAGAGATACAACTACAGGATCTTCGCCCAGAACCCTCAGGGGCAGAGCGACGCCCTGGAGACCACAGACAGCATCATGGCCGGCGTGCTGAGTGAGTAGACACAGGTGGAGACGGCGACGACTGGTTAGGAATCTTCATGGAGTTAACCGGCTGGAACCCTGCGGTCGGTCCAGAAGGAACTGAGGCTTCAGGTTTGGGGGTTTAGTTTTGTTTGGGGGGGGGGGGGGGGGGGGAGAAATCAGTGTACTCAACCACTGATTTCGTGTACAGTTGTATTCAGTTTCTAATTATATTTCTAGCTCTAGAAAGGTTACCGAGGTCCAAACCTCATAGCTGTCTACGGACATGCCTAAGACGTATTCATGTCCTGGCTCCAAAACTAAAAAAACATTGGATACTACATCGAGCTGAATGCCTTTTTTCTTTTTTTACCACTACATACTCGCATGCATAATCCAGAGCTGGAATATTGAAATCAGTCTAATTTTCATGATCATTATCCCATCGCTCCTCCAGTCTTATCAGGGCCCCCGGGGGCCCCCACCGTGGTCAGTGCCTCGAAGACCTGCATCACCCTGACCTGGACGCCCCCGGAGAACGACCGGGGGGTGCCAATCATCGGCTACCAGCTGGAGAAACGCAAGAAGGACACGCACTCGTGGGTCGTCCTGAACCCCCTTAACGAGCCTATCGAAGGTTCGTCGCCCGAAGGGCTTGGCTACCTCCGAGTCCATTGGCTGAAAAACTGATGAACTATTTTGGTTCAGTTTAGCTTACATTTTTTAAAAGACAGCTCTAGGAAGAAACTTGCGGTTGTGTAAAGTATATTTATCTTTTTTTCTTCCCCAACCATGCCCTCCGTCGTCAGCTCTTAGCTACGCGGTTAAGGATGTCACGGAGGGGGCCGAGTACGAGTTCAGAGTGGCAGCCATTAATGAGTCCGGGGCCGGAGATCCGAGCCCCCCTTCTGCGATGGTGTGTGCCAAGAATCCCAATAGTAAGTTCACACCAGCGTTCAAGTGGGCTGGAAGGCATCAGCCTGAATAAACGCCAGCGATTCCCCACCGGTTGACGTTTTGTTTTAAAAGGTTGTTTGTTTGGATTTGGATTTATCTAGTGAGGCCTCGCTTTAAAGACCCCGAGGACTTCATCGTGGTCCGAGCCGGGAATTCTGTGCGAGTGAAAGTCAATTACGAGGTATGGCATGGAATACTTCTACTGAAATGATATTTAAAGGTTTTACCGATAACAAGTTTAGATTTTAACTTTGCTTTAAACACAAACTACAAAAAAGGGGAGTTAGGATAAGGCTGCACATGTTATTCTAATAAATCAACGCTTTTCATACGAAGCGACTTACAATAAGTATGTTTGTCTGAAGAACGAGAAACAACTTTACTCGTGTGTTTGAATTGCTAGTCTCATATTCTCCAGCTCCTTCCGTTTCTATTCTACAGGGTGAACCTCCTCCGGAGATCACCTGGTTGAGGGACAACGAGAAGATTTCTCCCTGGGTTAACGTCGTCAACACCGAAGGAACGTCCACGCTGGTGATTCCCTCGTCGAAACGCAGCGACTCAGCCATCTATACCATCATAGCCAAGAACTCAGTGGGGGATGCTATGTTTGACGTGGAGGTCAGAGTCACAGGTAAGGACAGAAACACACATCTACCCCAGGATTGCTTTGCGTGACCCAAGCAGAGGAATTTTTGATATTTGGTCGAACAACTCACAAGGGAGCCCTTCACTAAGTCTGAAGGCTGCGGTCCCTATTTAAAGGTTGGGTATGGGATTTGCGAAACACCAGCAGATTTTGAAAACCCACAACTCAAATGGTCCTACCCCCTCTCCTTCAACGCTGACTCCACCCATTCCAAGTACATGGACGCGCAATCATGCACGAGCGAACACAGATGCGCCGAGAGCGAGCCATTAGCTAGTTAGCTAGCTCCAGTAGCTACCGCAGGATAACAACAAACAGAAGCTTGCTCTGGGTCACGAGCTTTGAGTACGTGCACGAAGGGGTCGCGCAGGGGAGGGGGAGTGCAGTACGACCGTTTGATGACGTACTTACTGTCCAATGCCACTCGGTGGGTCTGGAAATCATTGGCGGGAGTTTTTCGAGCCCTGCCCGTTCCACAGATGATTGACTTGTTTAATTTTCATGTCAGTACTTCTAACTCAGCGGCTGTAAGTGGGTTATGATAAGGATTTCAAGTAATTTTGCAAAAATTTGCCAAAAATTAGAATTCCATACCCAACCTTTAAGAATGGAAAACAGGAAAGTTGGAATTTGACTTCATAAAAGATACCGGTTATAGAAGTAGATCAGGTGTACACACAAGGTTGTTATCGTCGAAAGAGAAATAGTCAAACGCATACAATCGGAAATAATGGCCTGCCTTTGCATGAAAGGAAGAAGCATCAAATACATTTAAGATTAAAGATGACAGGCCACTCATCGCCTCAAACCCACCCATAGAATAAATAACTGAACACACTATGGTGAGCAGAAGTAGTAGTCAACTAAATCACTGTTCAGACCCGACCTTCACGCCCAGGAATGAATGAATCAATCAAGAAAGCGCTCGATATCTCCCTCATTATCCGTCTCACCCAGACCAGCCCAAGAGCCCGGGGCCGGTGGCCATCGAGCAGACCGTCCAGGGCCGGGTGCTCCTCTCCTGGAGCCCGTCCCCTGACGAGGAGCTGGACGACCGGCTGTACTACGTGGTGGCGGAGCACGAGTCCGGCACCAGGGTGTGGAAGAACATAGCGGACCGCCTCTTCAGCCACACGTACACCGCCGTCAACATTCAGCCCGGGAGAGAGTACCACTTCCGGGTCTTTGCCAAGAACGACATGGGCCTGTCGGACCCGTCGGATTCGCCAACGTGGGGCGTGAACGGAGACAGAGGTGAGGGTTGGTGTTTGTTTGGGGGTTTGCTGAAACAGGGGGGGGGGGGGTATTAGATTGAACCTAAAGCACAACACATTTACATTTTTGTTTTCTTACATTTAGGGAATTTAGCAGATGCTTTTATGCAAAGCGACAGCTCATACACACATTCACACACCGACGGCGGTGTCCACCATGCAAGGAGACAACCAGCTCGTCGGGAGCAGTTAGGGTCAGGTGTTTTGATCAGGGACAACTCGACACCCACAGCAAGGAGAAGCTGGGGTTTGAACTAGCAACCAACCTTCCGGTTACAAGTCAGCCCGCTCTACCTCCTGCGCTTAGCCGACCCATTCAACACAGCAAAACATTCAAATAAATAGTTGATTTTAACTTTAGATGTTAGGGTTAACTTATGCAGAGAACAATCAAAGCACATAATCAAGATTGGAGCCGCTGCAAACTAGTTTTTAGAAAAAACGCTGAACGAAGAGCAGAGTTGCTATTAGGAATCAGAAATGGAGGGCGGCAAGGTTAGTGTATTATTTTTGTTTCTGGAAGTACATAAATGTGACATCAGAGCCAGTACAGTTCAACAAAATGCATCTAAATTGGTGAGATAACAAAATGTGATCTGAGGCAGAGGCTGAAGATATTTCCATTACGGGAGGTGGAACGGGGTGAGCTTCGAGGGAGCAGCCCTAGCTTCAAGTTTCTCTACATTTCCATTTCGGGCATTTATCAGATGCTTTTATCCAAAGCGACTTACAATAAGCACATTTGTCAGAAGAAGGAGAAACAATATGCCGCTGTCGGTACAGTAAGGAGGTTCATAGAACCATGTGCAGAGCACTAACAATCGCTAGGTTAATCAATTCCCCATATACAGCAAATATAGCTATAGGATAAAACGCTACACGATGCTAAGTACTATTTTTAAATGCAACGGCGTACAACATTCAATTAGTGCATACATTAAGTGCCAGGACGTACAACATACAACTAGTGTGTACATTCAGTTGCAGGATGCACAACCTAAATAAGTGATCCACGTCTCCTCCTCCCCGCTCCTTTCAGTTCCCCTGGCGCCCAACGGCTGCGGCTCCATGGAGGTGAACTTCGAGAGGCCTCCGTCCATCCTGGTCCCCCTGAAGGTCCACTGCCCGCCGAAGGGCTACCAGCTCTACATGACGTGCGCCGTGCGGGGCTGCCCCACGCCCTCCGTCGCCTGGTTCCTCAACAACGTGTGCATCAACTCGGACGACCACTACTACATCACCAACGCGTTCGGCGTGTGCTCCCTGTACATCCTGAGGGTGGGGTCCCAGGACGGAGGGGAGTATAAGATCGTGGCAGAAAACCCCCTCGGCCACGCGCAGTGCACCACCAAACTGGTGGTTAAAGGTTTGGCTTTAATGTTGTACGTCCTTGCACTTCAAAATAGTGCTTAGCATTGTGTAGCAGCATCTTATCCTAGCTATTTGTGTAGTATACGGGGAATGGGTTAACCTAGCGATTGTTAGTGCTCGGCACTTAGTTCTATGTACATCCTTACTGTTCTAACTTCCGACAGCGATGTATCGTTTCTCCTTCTTCTGACAAATGTACTTTGTAATTGTAAGTAAAAATTAAAGCGTCTGCTTAATGCCCTAAATATAAATGTAATTTCATACGGATCTGAATTGTATATGTATGCAATTCATATTCATCAACCTTATTTTTCCCTGTGCTTTTTTCTTCACAGAATGAACCGTCGACTGAACCTGGGGGTGGCAGATTATTAAGTTATTGCTCATGTTGTCATATACTGTGCAGTAGTGTTTGTCTTATGAGGTACCTGTGAACCCAACCATCGACTTTCCCCTGCTGCTTACTTACTGTTCAATGTAATATAAACCAATACGTCTGAATGAATTCAAAACTTTAATTGTTTCATAGATATGCACCAAAACGTCCGTTAACTGTTCTCGATTGTGTTTAATACTCAGAAAAATTGGTTTGTTTAAAGCCTTGGGAACTGCAATAAATCAACAAATTGACATCTCATTTTCCCGCTGTGTTTCTTTCACGCCTCCAGTCATTTAGCATTACTCATCCTTAGTTAGCGCGTGACATTTCAGATCTGGATGTGCTGCATTGTTTTTGTGTGACCGGACCATAGCTAGGTCTTGACTCAGTGCCTTTCCAGCATCGGCCAGCGTTCATTACGAAGCTCGCGTTACCAGGCACGCACCAAATCCCCAAACCTTGTGAGCCAAGTGTGCATTTCATTGGTTTTCCAAATATATCTATTCAAGCTCCACCGATAAAAAATAAATGTCTAAGTCTATGAGGAGATGGTGGGCGGCAAATATAGAATCAGTCCATGTTTCATCTTATGCAACAGAACCAGAAGAATACATGTTTCCAATGCACCCACGTTCCACACGGATAATCTCAATGCATTTAATGAAAAGGCATACACATTTAACGTATAAAATAAAGTTCAATAAAGTGAACGAACCCAGTCAACCCAGATGACCGCCGCTAAGCTATCTGGACAGAGCTGCGGACGTGTCTTCGGATCGCCCTGAAAAGCCCTCTGTCTGACCATGATGATTGACACGAGGTAGAGGCAGCGCTGAGTATATTGGAATAATTCCCTTGGGTGTTAACGTTCCATAAAACGTCTGCCTCCTGTATGTTGCGTCTCGGGTCAAAGGTCATGTTGATGTTTTTGCTCATGGCGTGCCCCCTTTACTCTCCTCACTTTAATGCAACAGCTTCGAGGGCATTTACGAGAGCAGCATGGCCCCTATTCAAACTTTCAGGGCATGCCATGACGCCCAAAGCCCCCCATGATAAGCCACAAAGCTTTCATTGAATGGGGTCCAAGGCTGAACGCACAATATGCAACTCTTACTCTATACAAGTCCTATCAAACACACCAGTGACCGACTCACTGAAATGACTGATTCGCTTTGGAGTGTCATTCATGGCAGAATGTCTGCATGGATTTGAGGCTGAGCCCGTATTTCAAACCCCTGGCCTTGTATTATCAACCAGGGATTGTTTTACCAAATAAAACGTCTCATGTTGATCTTCACAGGCCAATAAAGTCATTGCTAGCGTGATCGTGTTACCGCAAAGAATCGAGCATCGCGCGCCCAGAGAAGGCCACCCAGACACCTCGAACGATTAGAGGTGCTTCTCCATCATCACAGATGATGTCATGTTCCACTCGATTTAACTGTTGTTGGAAATGGTTGAAGAATAGTCGTTAGAATCAAATGTACTTGTATGGAGTGGAGTAAGGTGATGCTGGCCGGTAGTCTTTTAACACCTAGAGACAAGAGTATACATCTCCACAAAACGTGGAAATACTTTAATGGACCTCACAGGGGGTGTAGGGTGTGCGGGTTGTAATCCCTGTCGTATAGCAACTGCCAAATGATACGTGTGGTGAGGACAGGAAGTAAGGAGAACCAACCTACCGCGCCTTGAGATAAATGGGGTTTTTACCGAGCGCATTTAACCGCCTTTTAATCACCGTACAAAAAGGGGGGTTCGTTGGGACATCCCGAGCAGAGACAGGACGCAGACGGAAGGCTGAGGACGGGCTAAAGGACCCTACATCTGGAAAGTAAGTCAACGCCGTTTTAGAGCCTTTTTGGGGAGGGTGATTCTTTGGTTGGTTACCGAACAATGTATGTGTTCCAATTATCTTTTTTATGAATAAAGTTGTACGAGGTACAATTGAAAAGATATCGAAATATCTTCTGATTTGTTCCCGGTCTGCATGTGTGATGGGTTTAAAGGGCAAATGTATTTTCAATTTATGTTTTTTTTCTTGTGGGATGCATCAATGTGTATTGGATTTATGTGCAGCAGGTCGTTTCTAGAATAAGCTTATGAATTAATAAAAGCCTTTAACCCGGTTTCACCTGTCAATCATGGATTAGCCATCCCTATCAAAGACTTATGCAGTGAATACACGCATTAACTGCCCAAATATGGCCATCAATAAATTGTGTTATCAATGTATAATTTATGATTACAATCATTGTTATTCATAATGATGTTATTGTTTTTATTATCATCATTATTGTTGTGTTGCTGTGGAAACTGGCACAGAGGAGAACGATGCAAGGCCGTGGTTTTGAGTTGCATGCATCTCCCTCTCAAATTGTACTTGAGAAACCAATACTGCCAGAAGCACCATTTACATATACATTCAGTACATTTGACGCTTTTATCCAAGGTGACTTACAATAATTACATTTGTCAGAAGAACGGTTACAAAGTTACAAAGTTCAACGGTACTGTCCTCTGTGTAACTAGTTCAGTGTTAACTACCTGTTAAGGTTCTGTTCTCTGGTTAATTAGTCAACTACCCGTTAAGGTACTGTTCTGTGTAATTAGTCCTAAGTTATGGATGTTAAGGTACAGTTCTCCATGTAACTTGTCCCCTGTAAAACTACCCGTTAAGTGTAACTAGTTATATTTCAACCTCCCTATTAAACCTGTTAAGCCACTTTTCTCTTGTGTATCTTGTCCACTGTTAACAACCTGTTAAGGAACTGTTCTCTGTAACTAGTATACTGTTATCTACCAGTTTTCTACTGTCACTCTACCTGTTAGTGTGTAAGTGTAACAGCAGAAACACAGGACTTCCCCACACAAACCACAAGGCATCATTCAACTGATGGCCAAACATCTTAAATTTCAGCTACCCTGGGCCGAGAAAAACACGTTAACTTTCTTTGTTTGGCCTTTCACTTTATGAGCTACAAAGCAGGACAAATGCTGGCCTTTGGTTATTATTGACAACATTTGTTTGACCTTTTTTCTACACATTAGGTTAGAAGTTCCCTGATACATCCCCTAGGATGTGAGCCATGTTTTGTCATGATTCTTCCCATCAGCTCCCTCCAGAAGATTACTAAACGCATAACTAAAGCTATGCATAACTAAGATATCTAACCGCAAGTCATTTTCTTTCAAAGACAAATACCAGCTGTACCAAGTTAATAAATCAAAATCGACATGTGAATTTCCACAAGGCACTCCTGAAAATGCATCCTGATGATTTACATTAGTAGTGCCCGGAAAACTTCACAGAAACGCGCATTGGCTCTGGCGAGCGATTGCAACGACACACGGGCCTCGTCCTCTTCTATGTTTGGATCGGGAGCCGTTAAATATCTGCCGCAGTCACTTGGCACCGCGGGCCGAGCTGGCCTGAAAGGTGGGGTTTCACATTCCTCTCTTTACGGTGTCCCAGCCCTAGCCCGCTGGGGTCACCCACAACACCCAGGCATGCCCAGGGAGTGATGTCATAAATACAGAAGGTCTCAAGACCGACCACAGCAAGCAAGGCGCCTTCTGGCATTTATGACATTATGTCATCTGGAGAGGGTGTCTGATGAAGCTGGCCTTCTCATCCCCACACTGGACTGGGAGATCCTAACTAGCTTCTGAGATTGATGTCTTGTCTTGTTTGTCCCTCTCGTCCACGATTAAACAGTTTGGCTGATTCAGTAAATGCTTTTGAATGTGTGTTTGGCTGGACGGCAGTGAGTGGCTGAATATTTGGATCAGAGGAAACCTGGTGAAATTGGTTGTCAGCACTCTGTGTGTGTGTTAGTGGTGTGGTATTTCACACATGTTGCTATTTTAGGGGAACTCTGCGGGGATTCTGTGTGGCAACTCTGAGATGGCGAGAAATAAATGTTCACTTAACAGAATGGACGGCACTTCAAACGTTTATTTAATATCGTTTGGCCCAAAAGGAGTCAGAGAAGGTTTTTTGTATCTACAGTTATGGTAATAAGGTCACAAGTATCTATCTTTCCACTTTAGGGACTGCACTTATTCTGAGGTCATTAGGCACACGAACTGTATAAGACACTTTAGAAGATTTATATTTTCAAGTGTATACATAAATTCAAGGGGTGGACCTGCGTTCTGCTTTCTTACGTTTCTGTCCGTCTCAATGTGTGCACCATTGGACTATGGATCTACTTAGTGAGATACTACGTTCAAATAAATTCATTGCTAAACCCCCTCCCCCTTCCCCACCACTGTTGACCTGATGGCTCTGAACTTGACCACCATGTTGTTTTCCAGACTCCGACGCAAAGGTCGCTGCAGAGATGGCAGACCCATCCCCAGAACAAAATGAGCGCTGTAAGTTACAAACCACGTACCCTTGAAGGAAGAAAATCAAAATGATAAATGCCACAATTTAAATGTAGTAAAGCCACAGTAAACATATTTTAAGTGAAAAAACAATCGGATATGCAGGCATCCATCATCATGATGGGTTCAATTAAAGGATAAAATAATAAAGATCTGTCCACACATGGACTAAAGACCTTAACATTAACAGCATTAACTGGTTCTCGTTTAACAGCAGCTTTTTAAACGTCTCTGTGCTGTCCTACCATACTATCAGACCACTGTGAGTGCATGAATGAACGAAACAGGAAGGACATCCGGCCTGCCTACTGGTGATAAAACAAAGCATGCAGGCCCTGGAGAGATGGTGCGCTGATGAATATTCAAGTAGGACCACTGATGAAAAATGATCAACAATGCGTCTTCCTGGGCTTCGCAGGAGGCAGGGAAATCATTTTGCCAAATCATAAAATTATCTCAGAATTCCACACTCTGCGAGCGGGCCCAGGGCACGGTTAGCGAAGCGGAAATGCTAAATATTTTTTTAGGGACGATTATCGTCCCATTTAACACTGCCAGAAAAGAAATTACAAAATTTTCTGCGAGAGTCACCCGCCATGATGGAGAGGAGCGGAATCCCGAAAAATCCATCTTGAGCAACGGCGAGTTCCCACTCTGACTCATCGGTCTCTCACACTGTTCCACTGCTGTTTACTCAAGACGATCAACAGGCTTTACAATCAATGCATGTCCATGCTCCTTTACAAACCACCCCGGATGATGTAGGAGGGTACGTCAAACATTTGTGTTTCAAACAATCCCCCCACCCCTCCTAAACCCTAAAGTCAATCCGGTTGAATTAGCATAAAGCGGTGTTGGTTGACATTATGAAGCAAGGGTGTTATCAGCTCTCCTCCGCACGATGCTGAAAGGGCACTAAGTGAAGCCTCAAGCTCATCCTCCGGGGGTGGGAAGGTGCCACCTCACTGTCTCGCCCCCCCAGGGGCCCGGCACATCCCTGCATGCCCCCCTGAGGAAGCCCCCTTTGTCGGGCTGCTGGGGCATGCTGTTGTCCGCGTTGACATTGAGTCATCCAACAGGGAAGCCCCCCCCCCCCCACCACGTACACCGAGGCCCTGGTTGGCTGAGACCCTCACACTACGATCAGGCTTTGTCATCCTCCACGAGCCCCGTCCCCTCCCCCCGTCGACAAGGATGGAGAGGAGGAAGAGGAGGAAGAGGAGGAGGAAGAGAAGGAGGGACGCAGGGCTGGGATGCTGCATCATAATCTTCATTAACCCCCCCGTGGTGGAAACAGGCGACGGGGGGTTGGGGCTGGGGGGCTGGCGTCTACTCCCGCCTCGTTCCCCAGTCTCCTCGTCGCCTCAAAGAGAAATACTCAATAAACGACCGGGGTGTGGGGGCTTTGGGGGGGGGCGCTGCCAGTGACTCATTTCAGTATTTACAGTTTCATTTCTTAAAAGGGGTGAGGAGGAGGACGTTCTTGCGCGGCGCGCCAGAACGCGGATGTGCTCAGACGTTTTGGCATCGGTCACGGTCTTCCGGAATGGTCGGCGGTCCTTTTTAGTGAAGTTATTTCTGGCGCACGCGGCCGACAGACTGACGTTTGAAATGGATCCCCATTCTGGGAACAGTGGAGTGGGGCAGCTGACCTTACCTGAAGGAGAAGCAGATGGAACGGTCCCCCCCCCCCCCCCCCCCCCCCCGAAACCCCCTCAGAGATGCGGTCCTCCTTTGTTTTAGTGTCGTCTGAGGAGGAGGTTGGAGGGAGGTTCCATCAGACTGAATAACTATTGTCCTTGGGTCTCCTTGTTTGGTCGGAGCCCAAGGTCGCTGCTCCCCCTCTGGGGCTCGCTGTCTGGGCGGCTCCTCCGCTGATCAGCCCATCTTCCTCCCCGGGACTCTCTGAGGTGTTGGGATGCATAGTACTAAGGAGCAGGCGAGGTAGACAGGCGGTCAGGGTGTTTGGCTGAAAGGCTCTTGGTTCGAATCCGGTAGTCCACACTTAAGTAGGTTGTTAATGACCAAAAGATTTACTAACTTAAATGTCTATTCAATTCAATTTTATTTGTATAGCCCTTAATCAAAAGGTACAGCCTCAAAAGGCTTAACCGGCCAAATATTTATGACATTTACTGCAAAAAATGAAAAAGATCAGTTGCTCTGAAAGATTAAGGACTAAACAGTAAAGGCTTGCTTTGGGGCAAACCTTAAAAACAGCCATTACAGAATAGCTAGCTTGGTATTACCTGATTCCATCGTTCATACAAAACACAATCTCCCCCCTGCCTGCTAGACACGGACAAATCACACTTTCTGGGTCTGGGGGGTAAAAGGTAGCAAGGTATATCTGTGCTCATTATTCTCAGAAAAGCTTTTTTTAAAAAAGGTTTATACATTGCATTATCTCATGAAGCGATAAGATACTGCTTTATTTATCCCCGGAAAGGAAAGGCAGGTGTTACCGAAGCAGAACTTTGAAAGAAACAAATGCAAATCACACACAAGCTACGATAACAAGCCACCAGAAGAACAATCGGAGCCCTTCGTCTGTCGACGTCACAAGAGGCCTTTAGTAGCCGAGACCTCAAAGCGTGTTTCATTTTATTCTAGGTGTGCGGTGATGACTACGCCTCCAGGGCCACGATTCCCTGTGCCGACACTTCCAAAAGAGCTCAAATGACTTTTTAAAATTGGAGAAATGTCACCCGGGTCACCGTGTGCAGAGACCCCCAAATTACGTCCGGGGAACAGAGAGTACTCAAGAGGGGGATTCACTTTCCTACCCGCTATGTACATCGACTGTATAAAGGCAGAACACGACCGGGTGAAGCCTATTGGTCAGTGCAGATCATAAAGACACAGTCTAATTGGCTGATGGCTGCAGCACCCAGTTGCTGCCTGGGATAGCCAATGAGCAGCCCAGCAGAACTCAACTTTAGGGCCTTCCACTCCGCTTGATGACAGACGTGACTTCTGCCCGTCTTATTATGTCATCGCTTCACGAGCAATGTTGCCTCCGATATGCGAATAAACACTGCCCTCTTGTGTCATGTCAGCGAATCTGCAACCAGAAGTATAATGAATAAATAGGATTATAAACACAACTTCCTAGATATTAGAGCTATATACACGGACGGTCTGTGTACTGTCAAACACAAACACGTCTCATATTGTCCTATTTAAGTTTCCAATAAGGGCATTTATCATACTTTCATGACATCTAAAATGACAATTTATATTTGTCCCTAGTTTACTCCTTTTTTGCTTGTTTTAAATCCTCCACAGTGGCGATCAAAAAGACCTCCAGGGTTCCGGGCGCGACGGTCACCCAGTTTATGGAGATCGTTCCGTTGGGAAAATCAACCCCCGATTTCTCCAGGAAGCCCATGCCCATGAAAGTTCAGGAGGGTAAGAACAGTGGGGGGGCATATGTGGTTTATCTAAAAGGCTAAGCTGTCATCTATAATAATAGTAAGAAAGCACAACCCACTGGGTATAATCCGCGCGTACCCCAAGGGGTACTTTGAAGTAGTGCAGGGGGTTCTCAGAATTAATTTTTTAATAAATGAAAAAAATATAGCACAGGCCCATGTTTCTCGCTATATTGTGAGTATTTGCATCCTTTTAATGTTCATGTTTATACTGCCAAATAGAAAGCACACACATTATCTTCTGCGTGCCGGTCAACCATACCTTGCTGTCACCTAACCCTTTTCTGTTTAAGGTAAAAAGGCGATGTTCAAGGTGATGGTGCTCGGTAACCCCTCGCCAGCCGTGGTCTGGACCCGGTTGAAGTGTCCGGTCCTGGACCCGGAGGTGTACAAGACCCGATACGACCCGCGGGGCAAGGAGCACATACTGGAGGTATACAGGTTGTTTCCATTATTGTGAATTGGGTCATTTTCAAGAACAAAACCCTCACCTGCCACCTGCAGTGACCTAAACGCGAGTTCATATGTTGTGTATAATAGATGCTGAAGGTCCAAGTCGACCAGGCGGACACCTACAAGTGCATCGTAACCAACGACTACGGAGAGGCGGTGGTGACGGTGACACTGAATGTTGTCGCAGGTTAACTTCGTCCCTCTGTCACCATTCGGTCGCGAAATGTTTACCTTGTTAACAGGTGGTGTTGAGTTCGAACAAATAACAATGTTTGTCGTTTTAATTTCAGCTGCAGCAAAAAATGGTAAGCAACAAAAGTATTACTTTAAAAGTAATTTAAACTGATATAACAAATCTAATGGTTAAAGAAGAGATCTCACCTCAAATAGATCTAACCTCAGCAGATGAATGATAATCTTTGCATTAGCTCATACGCTAATAACAACCAATGTCAATTATTATTAATATTAATATAATTATGATAACATTTATATTTTCTCTTTTAGCGGCTGGCGCCCCACTAGATTTCCGCAAGATGCTGAAGAAAACGTAACACCACTTCTCATTACCAAGATGTACTTCTGTGTATTTCTGCATCTTATCTTCTGCATTTCGTTCCCACCATCCCCAGTGTTGTAGTGAGAAAGAAACAGCTCCCGCCTCAGAAAGAGGGGGAGATCGACCCCAAACTCCTGGAGCTGCTTCTGTCCGCTCCTAAGAAGGACTACGAGCGGATCTGCTTCGAGTTCGGCGTGACGGACTTCCGCTGGCTGCTGAAGAGGCTGAACCAGCTGAAGAAAGAGCGAGAGGATGAGCAGGCCAAGGTACCAGAGATAGACTTTCTGCCTGTATTCGTCTTACACCGCTTATTGAAATGCCTTTTAGGTCATCTGGAGGGCCAGGGACTTTTAATTTTAACCACCAACCGTGACTTTCTAGTATAACGCAAGATTTGTCTTCTTTTTAAATTAAGATTTATGAAGGAAACACAACCATCACATCTAATAGGGGATAAGTTGATGAGTTTCTTCTAAAAAATGTACTCACTGCAAGTCCCTTTAGCTGAAAGTATCTACTAAATGCCCTGAATGTAAATGTAATGAGTTTTGACAGTCTGCTCCTTTATTACATTACAAATAATATTTCTACTTTACACTCCTCTGCCTCCGTGGTGTAGGTGGTGGAGAACCTGGAGAACGTCAAACAGATTGAGGTCAAACCAAACGGCAGGGCGGAGTTCGAGCTGGATATGAAACTATCGGATCCAAACAGCAAAATAGAGCTGTTTAAGGTGAGTGTAACGGACGCACAACCACAATGAAACTGAGACGGAGAAGCAAAGGTTCACAAGCCTATCGCAGGGACAACAACAATGACTGGACTCTCCTGGATTCACCCAATCACCAATTAAAATGGTTTGTGTGTATATATGCATGCATGTCAGTTATGGCAACCGTTGAACTCCTGATCATCCTTGGAAGGAGGGATCCCCCACTTTGCGTTCCTTCTCAGGATTTCTTGAAAATAAATGGAGTGATTTTCCTGCCCTATGGGGGGCCTCGGTCAGGGGGGGGGGGGGGGGGGCATCAGCTATACAAATAAATCATAATTAAATTAAATTCAAACCATGGATCTCAGAAAGGACCCTTTTTCCATTGTGTGATGCACCAGATAACGCTGGAAAATTCCTGGCTTTCTTTAAACCCCTTTCACAGGACGGGGAATTGGTCCCTTATGGCATGGATGAGACTTCAAAGCCGCGTCTGGAAGTCACCGGGACAAAGTATCTGTTCAGCATCAATGATCCCCAGCAAGACGACGCTGGGTTCTACCAGGTGGATGTGGGAGAGGCCAACATGCTCTCCACTGATTTTAAAGGTAACCGCAGCCGGTGTCTTTTTTTTGAAGATAAACAACAGCATGCATGGTTCTACTCGCAGATAGAGTTGTTCTGATACAGATACCAGTATCGGAGATTCCTCGGTATCGGCGAGCAAGTTTGTCTATGCAACAATCCGATACCATCACGAGACTAATTTACTACACAGGCAGAGAACATCACAACCACTAGAGTGTTATGCTGCATTCGTTACCGGTCAAATGGAAAGTCGCAATCGGAAATGCGTCATCTCCGACCAATGTGCGTTCAAGCTAACAAGTCGGAAATACATGGATGCTCACACTTAACTTTAAGAATACAAATGTATGAATGTAATAAAAATTACAAATGTGAATGATGTAATTCTGAAAAGAAAAGGTAAGTGAACCGACTTTACATTGCTTTAAGTTGAAGAGAATCCTTCAATAAAAACAAGTGCTATTAGTAGTTACAATTCTAGATGCTGCATCGGTATTTACTCGTTATCGGCCGATACTTAAGTTCGGGGAGGAAAGAATCGTATCCGCGAACATCTTTAGTCACAGATCTCCGAAACCATGGAAACCATTGACTCACCAATCGGCTGTCCTCCATCTAGTGCCCGACGTGGACTTCAACTCCAAGCTCCAGAACACCAAGGCCACGGAGAATCAGGACGCCGTCTTCCAGTGCGTGCTGACGGCGCCGATGAACTACATCACGTGGTCGACGCAGGACGCCTCGCTGCGGCACGGCGACAAGTACGACGTCACCGTGTCCGAGGACAAGCTGACGCACACCCTTAGGGTGAAGGGCTGCGCCGTGGCGGATGCTGGCGTCTACTTCGCCATCGCCGGCATCATGAGGAGCAGCGCCTCGCTCACCGTGGAGGGTACCACCGCCGCCGCCGTAGCTACTCTGACGTGTCTGTGACTCCACAGAATTAATGTTACATTTCAAAAGACCCACCTGTTCAGAGTTCACCTATACTCTGCATAGCCTCCCCCCATCCCCCTCTCAGACACTTATTGTATGTTGTACCTCCGGGCACTTAATTTACACACTTATTGTATGTTGTACCTCCTGGCACTTAATTTACACACTTATCGTATGTTGTACCACCTGGCACTTAATTTACACACTTATTGTATGTTGTACCTCCGGGCACTTAATTTACACACTTATTGTATGTTATACGCCCTTGAACTTAAAAATAGTACTTAGCATTGTGCTGCGTCTTATCCTAGCTATCTTTAATACGGGGAATGGGTTAGCTTAGCGATTGTTAGTGCTTGGCCTTTGGTTCTATGAACATCCTTACTGTGCCGACAGCGATATATTGTCGTTTCTCTTTCTTCCGACAAATGTACCTTTTGTAAGTCGCTTTGGATAAAAGGGTCTGCTAACTGTAAATGTAAAAGCAAGATCCGTTGTGCAAGAAATAGGGGGAAACCCAACGTCATGGAGCTGGTTGTAAGCTCAGGAACCAGAGTGACCGCGTGTCCCGTGTGCCCCCATGTGTTCCAGCTGATCCCAACGCAGGTAAGGGAGGAGATCAGGGGGACCTGGGGGCCAAGAAGAAGGCCCTGGAGGAGGTGGCCAGCCCCAAAGTGGAGGCTGACGTAGGAAGGGGGGATGGAGGTGGTGGAGGTGATGGAGGGGACGGAGGTGATGGAGGGGACGGAGGTGATGGAGGGGACGGAGGGGACGGAGGGGATGGAGGGGACGGAGGTGATGGCTCGGGCGGCAAGGGAGATGGAGATGGAAAAGGAGGTCAAGGAGATGGAACAGACGGAGACGGAAAGGGTGGTGTAGAGGAGGTAAAGAAAGGTGGGTCCTTCAGTTCCTGGTAGTCATAGTAACAAAAGTTACATGACGACGCATGTGAACACACAACCCAAAAAGCATTCAGACGTGTTAAGACAGGATATTCAGGTGTCAACGTGTGGTTGCTCGCACCATATCTTTGCTACATATTGTTAATATTTTGCGATATGCTGAGCACTATGTATGATAATACGATATGGAAGGGCCAATCAGGGCCTGGCGTGCGGTGAGATGTTGAGCTGCCACGTGCTGCATATGGTGAGAGATAAGAAGAGTTTATCCCCGTGTTGCATGTTGGGTCATGCCTTTGGTTTAGACCTCCATTTGAATTTCAGATTCAATGTTTTCTAATTAAATGTCAACCAATTGGACATGAATCTATCATTTTTAAAGTTTATTGTACATTTTTGAATGAATGGTCACCATGACCCCGTTAAATGCAAACAAAAGATTCCACTCAAATGCATAAAAAATGGTGAACAATAAAACTAGTTATTAGATGTCTTCTGCAGTGCTGCAACTCATCCACTAGGGGGAGACAGATACCACAAAGTAGCCTTTGGCTAGTAATCTTGTGGCTGGACAAAGAGCCTGTCAAGCATTGTCATCCCTTATTTACTCCTGTCACGGCTGAAAAGCTTTCCATTGTTCGTTTTCACCTGCAGCAGTTTGCCATCCAGCGCTAGAAAAAGAATTAATCAATCCTAACAAAACACTAGATTGATCAAAGTGTAGCAGTGTGTACTTGGGCGGAAAACATGAATATTTTACCTCTGAGGCTTTGTGAATAAACAGTTTGAATAAACAGATTAAAGTTCAGTTTGTGGTCCATTAACTCTTTCGTGGTTGATGGACAGATCCTGGAGTTCGGTTTGTTTCTGGACTGTCGGACACGGCGGCCAACGTGGGCGAGCGGGCCGAGCTTTCGTGTAAGCTGAGCAGTGACACGGCCAAGGGCTGCTGGTACAAGAACGGGAAGCTGGTGAGTCGGGGGTCTGGTGTGTTCTCCACCAGAGTCCAGCCTGGGCCCGCACTACCACACACATCTCACCTTCCTACCATTCAGGCTAGAACCGGGTATGGGGTAGGATGGTCAAGTGCAGACAGTGGTTCACAAATGGGTGTACGCTTACCCCTCGGGGTACTGTAGCGTATTGCAGGGGGTACTCCAAAATAAATTTCAAATCTGAAAGCTTCCGTTTGTGCCGTAGAAGGGGCTGCTCAGCTGAAAAATATATATCTCAGAGGGGGTACCTCTACCTGCTCCTCAATAATGTGTGTGACAGGACTGTAGTAACTTGAGACAAAAGTGTCTTTTGGGCTGAGAGTTTTAGGAACAAGGGGGGAGTGATATCCCCATGGTAACAACCCACGCCAACTTAGCATAGGAATTTACCCCATTTTTCTCGAAATTAGGGCCTTATTTCAGTAACTGTGAAAAAATGGCATACATTACTCTCTTGACAATCATAAGACAAATGACCACATTCAAAACCAAAGAAAAGTGGTTTTGGGTTCACCGGCCCTTTAAAGAACAGTTGACTCCTATCCTCTTCTATACAACACCGCGCTGTGTTGATATTTCAGCTGACGGGCGGTGACGGGGTCAGGATAGTTCAAGACGGCGCCTGCCACCGGCTGATCATCGACTGCTGCTCCAACAATGACGGAGCCGTGTACCGCTTCGAGGCGGAGGGACGCAAATCAGAAGCCACATTGAGCATTGAAGGTAAAGACGTGACATTAACGTGTGGCGCGGACCCTGCCGTCACTACGAGCCGCCCGGCCTTAACGATGACTGATCGCCAAACCACATCCGAAAGTTTCCCTCATCTGTCTTTATTTTTAATTTGTGACATTTAGCCCTCATTTCACACAAGAGACAAGAAAGATGAAGCATCGAATTAATCTCACCCTCCTTTTGTTTACAGAGCAGAATGCAGAGTTGTTGTTTTTTTACAGCAGAGTGTAGTCTGATGAATGGTTGGACAGATTCGTTATCATGGTTTTTAAACAGCTATTAGTTGTCTGCTGCTAGTTACACTGTATCCACAGTTACCGCTCACTACGTGCAGAAAGAACAAAGTTAGTGTAAAGACTGGGCTCTCCTCCACATGATTGGTAGCTATTTCTGTTCTATTGTTCAGAGTTTTCCATCTAGCAGTTTCATCCGTCTTGCCCGACATATTCTTGCTAGTGAAACGGATGTTTTCCCTTTGGAGTCGAAACTTCAGTCTACCACGGTAAATGATAGCAATCATGGTACTGATGCCATATTTATTGAGAAGGTAAACTATTAGCGTGCCTAAATAAAGCAGACAAGTGTCACACGTTTATTTAGGGTGAAGGGAAGATCGCAGAGGATACTCTATTGAAGCATAGCTCAATGTTGGCAACTTCAGATTGTCAGATTGAGAGTAAATAACGATTATTTTACACATGACCGTTACTTAAAGTACGTTTTTTTTCACGTTACAGACCCCCCCAGGATCGACCTGGATGCCTTGGGGAGGTTCTCCAAACCCGTCATCGTGAGGGCGGGCGAGACGGCCGAATGGAAGCTCCCCTTCTCAGGGGGAGACCCCCTGACCGTCCAGTGGTTCAAGGAGGATGAAGAACTCCTGCCGGGTCTCACCGTGCGCATGGAGACCTCCTCCACGGGCAGCCAGCTGAGACTCACCAAGTGCCAGCGGAAGGACGGCGGAGAGGTCAAAATCAAAATCAAGAACGCCTTCGGTACCATAGAGGCCGTCTCCAAGCTGATCGTCCTCGGTGAGTATGAGAACGAGTTATTAGGCCAATTGTCCTTTCTGAGTAAGAGAATGATTGAGTAGACCAATTGGTGGTACGACTTACCAAAGTCTTGATGCAAATCTTCCACGCAACTTCCATCTTTTGATTCTTCTAACATGAACTGAATCCATCCAATTACTACATTCTGTATATTTTGTAATGAAAACTAACGTGTGCTTGAACCTATTGAACCTCCGACATGTCATTAGTTTATCCTTGACCATCCAACCCGGCGTGTGTCCTGTGACCCAGACAAGCCCACCCCGCCCCAGGGTCCCGTGGACGTTCTGGAGTGCTCCCCTGGCTCCGTGGCCTTCAAGTGGAAACCCCCCAAGGACGACGGTGGGTGTCCGGTGACCGGCTACATTCTGGAACGCCAGCAGGTCGGCCGAAACAAGTGGACTGGTCTGGGGGAGGTCCCGGGCGGAACCCCCAGCTACCGGGACTCGGACGTGGACCCGGGCAGGAGGTACTGCTACCGGATCAGAGCCAAGAACTCTGAGGGCGTCAGCGAGTTCCTGGAGACGGAGGACATATCCGCCGGAGTACTGCGTGAGTCTGCGTGTCTTTTCTTGTAGCTCGAACGCACGTAGGTCAGAGACGACGTGTTTCCCAACCCGACTTTCCACCTCCGATCATTAACAAATGCAGCCTAACACAAGTTTGTGATGTTCTCTGCCTGTGTAGTAATTTAGCTACACGTGATATCGAATCGGCACACGTGATATCGAATCGTGGTATCGAATCGGCATTAACTTCGTACTCACCGATACCCTATAAAGACTTTTAGGAGTATTGGAGGATTTTCTGATACTGGTATGGGTATCGGAACAACTCTACTGGGGATCCATGGAGTATCATCTCCCGTGTATCAAGGCCCGTTGATAGATTCTACTGTGGAGTAGAACAAGCAGGTTCTGATGAGCTTCTAACTGCAGGTTACCCCGGATCTCCGAGCGCCCCCAAGGTGGTCAGTGCCTTCAAGGAATGCATCAACCTGACCTGGTTCCCTCCTTGTGACACTGGAGGAAGTGACATCGTGGGCTACAACCTCGAGAAGCGAAAGACGGGCAGCAATCACTGGAGCCTGGTGAACCCAGGAGGGCCAATCAAAGGTGGCGCCATCCCTATACGACTTGATCAATGGGTGTACTGGAGTGGTCTAGATCTGTGGTTGTAGAGTGGGGCAGGTTGTTTGACCTCAAGCCTCAAAGTTCTGGGTTCAGTCCCCAATGTCTACAGCCTACCTAAAAACATCCTCGAGAAGGAAGCCTCAGCCACCTCAATGACTTTAGAATTTACTGTAAGTCACTTTCGATAAAACTGCTAAAGGATTAAATAATAAATAGAGCCAAGGTGTAGGAAAGACATGTATGATAGCATTTTAAATTTACATTAGATACTGGTAACATTGTTGCAATATTACATTAGCATGATTCCAACTGAGAGCTAATAAGTCTCTCCAATACATTCTAGGTACCAAGTACGCAGTGAAGGACGTATTTGAGGGCGCAGCGTATCAGTTCAGAGTGACTGCCATCAACCTGTCTGGCGCCGGTGAACCTAGCCTTCCATGTGAACCTGTTTATGCAAGGGACCCTATGAGTAAGTATCTCCATTTCACGCAAACTTCGAGGGCAGACGATCAATTGATAAAAAAGAAAAGAAATTGCAACAACAAACTGGACACAAATTTCTGGACAGAAATGCAACGATGTATATGGAAACTAAAAAAAACGATGTCCACTCTCATTGCAGAACCCCCAGGTAAAGTCATAGAGCTTAAGTTGACCTCCTCCAATTACACCACCTTTTCTCTGGCTTGGACCAAACCCAAGGAGGTGGAGGGAGTGGCGGGCGAGGCCCACGGGTACTATGTGGAGATCAGGCCCATCGAGGAGCTGGAGTGGTCCCGCTGCAACAACAACCCGGTGTCGCTCACCTCCTTCACCGTGCTCGGCCTCAAGGCCATGGCCGCCTACTGGGTGAGGGTGATCGCCACCAATTACGGCGGGGACGGGGAGCCCCAGGGCTTTGACAACTACATCATCGCCATGCCGCCGCCGGGTAAGCAATGCAAAGATTAAAGTCTAACGTCTGGACATTTTGTATTGGTGAACCACTACAGTGAACGATGTTACATTTCCTTAGCCTCGTAGCTTAAGTCCTACTTTAAGGTTTTTCATGTAATTAGCATCAAAAAGGCCTCAGTCAAATAGATGGCAGATAGTGATTATTGAATGTAAAAAGCCCTCTGATTGGCTAAGGATATAGCCAATCAGGCACAGTGAATCAGCAGATTCTGAGTGTAGAGTTAGGTTAGACAACACAATTTGGCCAAAATACATCTTAGATTATATATATATATATATATATATATATATATATATATATATATATATATATATATATATATATATATATATATATATATATTAGGCTTGCTATGAGGTTGCTACAATTTGTGAAAATGAAATTGGCATGACATTTGTACCAGTATGCAATAATTAATACAATATCATTGATTCAATAGTTCGGCCGAGGTTTAAAGACAAGAACATGAAAAGTTTCCTGGTGGTGAAATTAGGAAATACCGTTCGTGTCAACATCAACTTTGAGGTATGACACAAAGTGGAAGAGGTGTTGCCAGTAGTTCATTAAAAATAGTATTATGTTACACGTGTCGCAACGTTGTGAAAGAAGTGTCTGTGAATGGGATTTGAGTCAGGCTTGTCAGGTGTTATATTAAGGGAGATGATATTTGATGATATTCATGGTTAAAATGATCCATCAAAGTGTGAATGCCCTCCTTTGGTCTACGAGAGGAAGTTAACCTAATTAGCTTCGGATTAAAAATATATAATTATACATTCTTTTGACACACATTATTGGGAGGCTTAGAAGGTGAAAAGTCTTATTTTAATGTCAGGGTGTTGGGTTAAATTAACAGGCTTGCCCGCTGCCGGAGGTCATTTGGCTGAAGGATGGTGTTCCCGTGTCCAAACACGTGACCATCACCAACTCAGACAGTGGCTCCCAGCTCCTCATCCCCATGTCCGAGCGCTCAGACACGGGCGTCTACACCATCCTGCTCAAGAACATGGTGGGCCAGGAGACCTTCAACGTGGAGATCAGAGTCACGGGTAAAAACAAGTCGTTTCTTTATGGTTTAATTTTCTCATGCAAGATATAATTACTTTGCATTTTGTTTGGAGATATGCTTTGTTTATCAGATTGGATGACATTAGATGACAGCAACCTTTCATCTTATCTAGTCTAGTCAACACATAAATACTTTCAGATGACGACTGAAGAAAATAACGTAGTACATTTAAAGGACCGCAACCTATTCTCAAAGTCATCACCAACAACACGACAAAGTTCAAAATCAATTCGCTCCCCCGTAGCATTTCGCTGCATGCAGTATCACTCAAACAGTTTCCCTAAACATCTCTTCATTGGCTCCCTGAGCAAGTCAGCCATTTTGAATAACGTGTGTTGTTTTCAAAACCGCCGGGCCCCAGACGATCCCAAGGCCCCCGGCCCAGTGGAGCTGGAGCAGAACGTCCCAGGGACGCTCACCCTCTGCTGGATGCCATCCCCGGACGAGAAGCGTGACGACCGGCTGAGCTACGTGGTGGCCATGAAGGACTCGCACAAGCAGACCTGGCGGACGGTGACGGAGAACCTGTTCAACCACCGCTGCACCGTCACCGTGCTGCCCGGGCGCGAGTACTACTTCAGGGTGTTCGCCAAGAACGACATGGGTCTGTCCTCGCCCGTCGAGTCCCCGTCGTGGGTGACCAAGCAGGAGAAAGGTCAGTGAACCGTCTCCACAGCCCAAACAATGCAGATCTAGTCCTAAGTTAGTATCCAAAGTGATGATAGATATGGGTCCTCTATGACCAGAAGGGGTGAGGAATCTCATCAACTGGGTTGCAAAGTACATTTAGGCAATCTTGCCGATGCAAAAACCTGACATTACAACCTATCTATGTTCCCCATGTTTCTTGTGTATTTGATGTGGGTAGTTTACATATTATGGTGTCCCATAGATTTAAGATTAACATCTCAAGTCAGATAAGCACAAATGTAGGAGAAAAGGGCATTTCATTTGCTTTTGACACACATTTATTCTGGCCAATCCTGTTGATTGGGGCGGGGGTCTGTAGACGAGTGTCACCTCCAAGTTCTCCCTAACCTCCAACTTTTCCATAACCTCCAAGTTCTTCCTAACCCCAGTCAGACTGGATAGAGGGGTCCACTACCTCCATGGGTGGAGTGGGGCACTTTTTCATACAGGGAGCTTCCCGTATCGGTCGCTGATTTGTTGACGGGGGGCGGGGGGGGGGGAAATCGGGAAACCTCCCGATCGTCGGGACAATGGCCACTCCGCCTCCGACTACCTCACTCAACAGTACGTTCCCCCTCCCCAATTCAGCGCCTTTCAAACTGGACCCTCCGGAGTTCAAGAGCCGCGACCTGCAGGCCTCGCCATCCTTCACCGTTCCCCTGAAGCAGCGCACCGCGCCGCGGGGCTACGAGTGTCA
Source organism: Gadus morhua (assembly GCF_902167405.1). Classification (NCBI taxonomy): domain Eukaryota; kingdom Metazoa; phylum Chordata; class Actinopteri; order Gadiformes; family Gadidae; genus Gadus; species Gadus morhua. The sequence goes on along the minus strand of NC_044060.1, from coordinate 3,835,052 downwards.
CATGAGCTGCGCCGTGAGCGGCGACCCCCGTCCCCACGTCACATGGTACCGCAACAACGTCAGCCTGAACACCAACACCAACTACCACGTCACCTGCGTGAGAGGGGTGTGCACCCTGCTCATCCTCAAGGTGGGGCCCAAGGACTCCGGGGAGTACAAGGTGGTGGTGGACAACCCCCTGGGCACGGCCGAGTGCTCCATGATGCTTAACGTCAGAGGTAAGGCAAAGAACTTCAAGTACCAGCATTAGAACTACAAATCGGTTGCCATGAGCATGAACGTTCTTCATGTGACTTAAGTTTATTCCTTCCCCGATTGAGTCTGTTTTTTTCTTTCCTTGTTTTACAGAGTGAAGGCAGAGCCTGAAGACAGAACTTGAACTGAAGCCCTGGCAATTGAACCAAAGCAGTCTACACACACTATGCCTTTAGAATCTGAGGTTGAAAAGTCACTGCATTGGGTTTCGTGAACCACACACACTGAGACATACACCTTGATCTCAGTATGTGTGGTTCACAAAACACTATCTAATTGAGTTTAGAAAAAGAAACATTTGCTTCTGCCACGCCATTGAGCAAAGGATTGGCCTCTTCTTCTTGCCTAGCGGAGTATTTGCTCAAATCAATTCTTGACCTGCTTGCTGACTTCCTTCATGTCTTTCGTCGACTGTGTGTTTCATGCATCTTTCAAAGTCTGTTACGTAATGATAGATGCTTGCTGCCGCAGGGCATTGTGTTTTATAAAGCGAATACCTCTGACAACAAGCAATTACTGATGTTCCCCACATAGGCAAGAGAAACTTCACACTATGAATGAACAGAACACATATGGACAATCCCAGCTCTAAGAAGCTACAACTGCAAATTAAATGTTGTAATAATAATTTAATGAAAGTGTTATCCTATTATTAAAAATATATATAATACTATGTTTTATATGCAAGAGGGGGTTTTGTAGAAAATCTACTTTATATTCTGCTTGATATTGGTTGGCACTTATGCTAATGCCATTCAAAAGAAATGATGCAGGATCATTGGAAGAAATGAGGCAGAGATCATTTGAAATCAAACAAGGTACATGTTGCCTTTCAGACTTACCTTTCAGCTTTGAACCATGAGAATATAGGCCTATTCAAGCACCCAATTATTGAATGTAATATTAACTGAGTGAGATCAGATTTTTGGAGTCAGGAGACATGGGATATGAAATTGAAATTGCTATGTGCTAGAATAAAACATTTCAACAGGCTAAAACTCTTTCTGAAGTGATGTATTGACATTTGGGATTTAAGTTACCTTGCTGATAACCAAAGTGGCATTTGGTGTCCTGAGGCAGGATTTATGTCATATTTGAACACGAAATAAGGTTACTTATTTTGAAAGCCGAAGTTTCTCAAGTCCAACATAACACAGAATGAATGATCCAACCTACGGTCGCTTCCTCTGGCGGTCCTGGTGAGGCTAGTGGTCCATCCCTCAGTGGTGGGGCTAGAATGACAAAGGGATCAATTGCACTCCATCTAAAGATTTCATGTCGCACATAAAAGTTGGTTTGGGGCTTTTTCCTTCGGCAGAGACGCCATCAATTCCCACATGACGCTGGCTGTCCCGTGAAACACTGTTTCTCACACTTTGAGATTTTTTTAATCATTATCAAGCAGAGGTGGGGTTCCCCGCGGGGACGATGGGGGTGAGGGACGGGGTGGCGAACTAAAGTTAATGGGATTGTTCGGTGCAACCAGATCGCCAACCAACTACTAGAACAAACTATATTGTGTCAATCACTTAGCCCCTGCCCTGTGTGCACATATCTACATAACAAACTACTAGAAATAGTTAAGAACAAAAAGCAAAAATAATAAAACGAAGAATATGGTAATTTACAAAACGCTAAATTAAGTAATTTTCCAAATAATCCAAATTTAGCACCTGGAACTAAATTATATTAATGCAAATCTCTTAAAACCAAGACTGGAGAACAAATCAAGCTTACATCTCAGGAGGTTGCACGGCGCGGGCGCCGCTTCACCTTCTCAGTGCAGGTTCATGTTCTGGAGATAACTGCAAGTCCACTGACTTTATTTATTAGTCTAAACTGCAAGGATCTCCATCTTCCTGAAGCAACTGTAACGGGTGGGGTGAGAGGCACTGGTATCGCTGTGAGACACTGGTAACGCTAGTCCGTCCCATTCTCACGGGTGAACTTTGCGTCTAGTGGTCTAGAGCTTAAGATCCTCGAGCAGTGAACCCCACAGAAGGTCATTCCCCTTCGACATCGACCATGACTTCGGTCGTTCAGACATGCTGCAGTGTTTCCTTATCCCAACAGTGTTTCCTTATCCTTAGTTCTTCTGACGCTGCATTTTTTTTCCTTCTCCGAGGCAATCACAGCTGATGTCAGAGGTCGAGGCTATCCATTGGCTGATGAGAGCTGGGGCGGGAGTTGAGGGGGGGAGCTGGCTGCAGGTGCAGCGCGAGATTGACACATCCCCCAGCCATTCACTGTGCTCACAGAACTCCGCCTAAGGCGACATTATTCAGATACCATAAAGCGAATCAAATGTATTGTTTTTAAGTTTAACGGTTTTCACTACATCTATGCATAATTCAAACGTAATCAAAAAGTTTTCATGCCAACATAATTTCGTCCAATGTTCAACGAGCGCTCATTTCCCTGACGGGCCTCTTCTGAACCCGCTGTCAAATCCTCCTGCTGTCCTCTTGCACGTTCTAGCCCGCCCCCTCACCCCCTCCTCCCCTCCACCCTGACCTCTCCGCTTCCTCCTCCTCAACTCTCTCACACTTGTATCCCAGTGCTCCAACTCCGCCGTCCCATCCCACCGCCCTCCTCTCGATCACCGTGGAGACCACCACCATGTCGCAGATGAACCCGCGGTCGCAAGAGAACCGGTGTGCACGGCAGATCCGTCCTTGAGCGTCCTGCCTTCCCACCGCTCTCCCTCCCTGCCTGAGGAATAAGGAGGAGACCCCGAGGGGATATATGTGTTTAAAGGGTCCTAAATGAATGGCCCGCAGCCCGCAACAAGGATGTCCTCACTTCTCTCGGCCGACCAGGATCAGACGCGCAGCACGACCCTGTTGGACTCAACAACTGTACCCCACGCGACTAGCAGGAGCCAGAGGGTAGGGCTCACTCATTGCCGGTGTGTGTGTGTGTGTGTGTGTGTGTGTGTGTGTGTGTGTGTGTGTGTGTGTGTGTGTGTGTGTGTGTGTGTGTGTGTGTGTGTGTGTGTGTGTGTGATATCGTGACCTTTTAAAGAGTGAATGTGTGCGTGTTTGTGTATGTGTGTGTGCAACGTGTCTGTGTATGCGCACATGTATTTATTTATTTGTGTGTGTGTGTGTGTGTGTGTGTGTGTGTGTGTGTGTGTGTGTGTGTGTGTGTGTGTGTGTGTGTGTGTGTGTGTGTGTGTGTGTGTGTGTGTGTGTGTGTGTGTGTGTGCGTGTGTTTATGCATGCGTGTGTGCCTGTGTATGTCTGCCTATTTATGCATGTTTCAATTGCATGTGATGAGTTGTGTGTGTGTGTGTTTAGTTGCAGGAAATGCCAAAGCGAGCATAAATAAACAGAGTTTGAAGTGTTTTGTTGTCAAACCAAGCCACTGAGTTCTGGTTCCCAGCTATCTCCCACCCTGGGGTGTTATTACACAAACTCACCAACCAATAGGCCTATCGGCATCTCTGCGAAGATGTGGACAGCATTTGGGAGGAACCCGGGCGTAATTAGATGGATAGATCGATTAGAAAAACAAAAAAACATTATTATTATTCCAAGCAATAGGTAGCTTGGTTTGTAAACCCATCACTTAAAGTAAAGATATGATTAGATATTTGGCTGTTAAGGAGGAGTCTATGAGACAGAGACAGGAACTGGGAGAATAATGTGTATTGAGCAGGTTCTGTCTACCTCGGCCAAGTGCTCAGAGAGAGAGAGAGAGAGAGATGGAGGGAGAGCGCGAGAGAGAGAGGGAGGGAGGGAGGGAGAGAGAGAGTTGGAAAGGGGAGAGAGAGAGAGAGAGAGAGAGAGAGAGAGAGAGAGAGAGAGAGAGAGAGAGAGAGAGAGAGAGAGAGAGAGAGAGAGAGAGAGAGAGAGAGAGAGAGAGAGAGAGAGAGAGAGAGAGAGAGAGAGAGAGAGAGAGAGAGAGAGAGAGAGAGAGAGAGAGAGAGAGAGATGAGGAGAGATCTGAAGATGTGGAGGAGGAGAAGAGGCGATATAGTGCCTCGGAAACGTTTTTCTGGGACGGTATAAATCAGTATTTATGCTTGTTTACCCCTCCCCTGATCCCGGGGGAGATGCTCATAGTTTCCACTCGGGAAAATAGCTAGAAAGAGAGCTAAAAGAGCTGGCTGGCTAGCGCGGAGCAGGGACCAAACTTTCTGCTGGGTCGGTGCCACGCTGGGCTTAAGAAGGCTGAGGAAGTCGCCGAAAGGAGTCGGGGCACAAAGCTCATTGGGAGCCGGTACTCTTTTCCTCCGGTCCACCTTGAATGCGCACCACGCTGGCCCGCTCAGGCACCGTAGCTTTAATCAGTCTGGAGCGGGATGACTGATGAGCACTCGTTAATCAGGCGGGTTTGTTTGCGCCACCGCTGGCACACAGTCCAGCGGTGACTCACGGCGCTTTGAAATTCCAACGGAGAGAACCTTTATTTACACGTTGTGTCTCAACACTTTTTATAGCCACTGTCTGTTATTCTTCATCCTCATCCCCCCCATCCAACCTCCGCACACACAGACACGCACATCCACATGCGTACGTACGCGCACACAACCACACACGCACGTACATATGCAAGCGCGCACACACACTTGACATGCGCAAACACGCATACGCAGGCAGGCACGCAAACGCACACACACACGCACACACAAATGCACACAAACGCGCACACATAGAGACAAACACACAGAGACACACACACACATGCACACTCGTCCCATCTCTTTCCTTTGCACAGACGCCCCCACACACACACACACACACACACACACACACACACACACACACACACACACACACACACACACACACACACACACACACACACACACACACACACACACACACACACACACTCGTCCCATCTCTTCCCTTTCAGCGTTTTTCCGTTCACTTTGTTAGGATCCGGGGGGGCGGCCAGCTTGGTTGAAGCCATGTGATATTACGTTGTGAGATGGACTGCGGGAAGTCCTCCCAGGTTTATTTGAGTCGATTAAATAAGACCATGCTGCTCTCAAATCCTAAAGAAAAAGCTGCCTTGTTTGCTTTGGCTCGTGTGATTAATCTGCGGTTTCAAAACAGCATGCAGCATTAAATGATGTTACATAAATAGGATGATAGAATGAACCACATAAATAACGGCCCCAACTTGGCAAGGAACCTGTGAAGCGAAGCTCTATTCTAAACCGGCCGTCCATTTTAATATCCCTGCCTGCCCCTTATACTGATTGTTGGCATAAACGTATGCCAGGACGTTTGTTGTACTTCCTGGCACTTAATGTGCTGTACTTAATAAAATACTTATTGTATTTTGTACGTCCTGGCAGTTAATGTACACACTTATTGTATGTTGTATGTCCTGGGACTTAAAAAAATGACTAAGCATTGTTTTAGCAGCATCTTATCCTAGCCATCTTAGTTTACAACGGGGAATGGGTCAACCAAGCGATAGTTAGAGCTTGGCACTTGGTTCTATGAAAATCCTTACTGTACTAATGTAGCCATATATTGTTTCGCTTTCTTCTGAAAAATGCACTTATTGTGAGTTGCTTAGTATGAAAGCGTCTGCTAAACGCCCTGAATGTAAACGTGAATGAAACGTCCCTGCCCCTCCAGTGTGTTGTGATAAATAGGGCCAATCCCATTCCTACCCCTTACCCCTTACCCTTACCCCTCCCTCTTGTTTTGAAGGGGTAAGGGGAAGGGGGAAGGGGAAGGGGAAGGGGAAGGGGAAGGGGAAGGGGAAGGGGAAGGGGTAGGAATGGGATTGGGCCTTAGGCCCAATCCCATTCCTACCCCATACCCCTTACCCTTACCCCTTCAAAACAAGGGGGAGGGGTTAGGGGAAGGGGTAAGGGGTAGAAATGGGATTGGGAAATAGTGTCCAGGGAGAAAAGGCCTCTGATGGGGTGATCCCTGCTTCTGCTCCATAACAGTGGGCCGGGACAGACGTTGTTCTTCGTCCGTCTGTCTGCCAGTGTGTATCAAACGGCCACGGATGGCCTGGTCAGAGAGGTGGTGCCACGGTGGAAACATTCTCTCTTGTATTCTATGCACCTCCGTGGTAACGGGTTGACACAGCACTCGGTGATAACACAGGAGCTAGGCCCTGGCTCTCTCAAGGTGGCTCAAAGTCATCGTGGGTTTGAGTGTTCTTCTGTTCTGATTCTGTGTCTGAAAAGTCTTGCGACCCCGACTTCCTAGATATTTGGGCGTCATTGTCACAACTCTGTTGTCTCTCTGTTTCATTCGAACGCACTTTAAGGATAACTATTTGATCTTGCAATCTGGACAACAGGTTTCCTATCATCATTGTGGCTCTAAGGGACTAAAGCAAACAACTATTTTGTTTAATTGGTCCAGTACTCAGCAAGAAGGCTGCAGCCGTAATCCACAAACTTGGCTGCGATGTAATTCTTTGGGGTTATGACGTCTATCAATGTACTGGCTCTAAAAGTGCTTGTTTTTGCCCTTGACAGTCTGAATATTATTATTATACGTGTCTGACAACATAATAGAAAGAATGCCTACAGAGAAATAAAGCTATTTTCTTTCCCAGTGGCCTGATCCGATCTGTTTGTTATTGTGCCTAACCAAGTCTCACTCAAGGAGTGCCGACTGTCTCGCTCTGAAGTCTTGCCCTCTGAAGAGTTGAGCTGAAGCGGAAAATCTCAATCCCCCTTCAGCCAAATCTTTAGATAACACTGAGCTACTCTTTCTGTGGTCCGACACAACACACTCCTGCCAGAACTCCTCTCTCCAACTCTCACTCTCGCTTCCACCGTTCTCCACCTGAAACGACTCACTCTAACGAGATTCAAAGATTTCCGAGCAAGACTTTTTACGGTTCATTTACAATAGTCAAGTTGGGGAGGTTTGCATGTTTGCTCATTTGTCATCTTCCGATTATTTTACTACAAACAAATTGCTCCAGCCAGTCAGTCTCTCTCTCTCTCTCTCTCGCTCTCTCGCTCTCTCTGCTACCTTACCTTCTTTGGTTGTGTTTGTAATCGCCGCTGCTCCCTTAATTTAAGAGACTCCTTCTCATGTCCTTCTTTAGCCTGCTTCCTGGAGTTAGACGTTAGAGGGCTGTCAGCGTAGGAGTGTTTATTTTAGGGGTAGATTACCTAAAGTACACTTTGTGTTTCTGGTCTAGTTGACATACTATAACTTTGTTTTGATACAGTGTTTCAAACAGCTCTTCAAGTGAGAGATGTGTACTTCCACTGGGGTATTTTGTGACACCACTCATGGCTATAAACAACCGCACAGGGTTTATGTTAAACCGAATTAAAGTTCCGGTCACAATGACTTTTTTTGTATTTGTCTGTCGTTTTTAACCTTTAAGAAGAATGACATTGAAACGTTAACAAACTGCTGTCTAAAGGCCCATAGACAATTATTCATGGGATAGTACTGTAAACATGTAATAAATAAAACAAAGACGACACCATGCATGATCTATGTTCCTCTCCATAAAGGTTTGTTCCTCCTTGTGTGTTACTGTATATGTGCACCGTCAGCAGACCGGAGATGTTTGCCTTCAGATCTCAGTGCCAGAGAGCTTTTTGGCAGGAGGGAGTCAGGAAGGCAGGTGGTATTAACAGAGACTGGGTTTATGTAGAGAGGAGGTCTGGGTGGATGAATCAGTCAAACAAAACGGTTGAACAGGGTTCGTGTCCTGTATTCTTTTTGGACCACATTTACTTTTATTTTCAGTTTTACTTTGTTATGTTTAGGAACAACAACTACTGAGTTAGATTTAGGCAACACAACTACTTAGTTAAGTTTGGCAACTAAACTACTTGACTGGGGAAAGGGTTGGAAGGACAACACAACTACTTGGTTGCATTTAATAAAACATTCAACTACTTGTTGAGGTTGAGGAAACATAACAATGTTTTTGTGGTTTTTAAGGTTTAGGCAGTTTAACTATTTTGTTAGGTTTAGGCAACACAACTGCTGGATAGGTTTAAGAAAAATAACTACTTAGTTAGGTTTAGGAAAGGTAATTAGTTATTTAGGTTTAGAGACACTTACTACTGAAATAGATAGGTTTAGACAACATTACTACTTGTTAGGTTTTTGAAACGTTACTACATGATTAGGTTTAGGAAACTCAACTACTTGGTTGGGTTTATGGAGAAAGCCCTGAATCCCGACTCTGGCCGCATGCACTGAGGTAGAGGTGGTGTTTAAACATCACACAGTGAGAAGAGTAATCATACAGCTCATTGGTTGTCAATCAATCAATCAATCAATCAATCAATCAATTATGTGACATGCATTTTAACGTAGGCAATGTGTTTTCTGTTTCAGCAAGAGAGACTCCAAAGGTAAATATCTCCATTATTCAATCCATATTATTTGATTTAGGTCACTGTTTTCCACACATTATTACAACTCATGATGTAATGCAAAATCAAAATCAAAATGTTTAAACAAATCCTGATCGATAGTCACGTTGGGGAACACGATGGACATTAGTTTCCTCACCCTGTCCCCAGGCTGGACTCATTGGGGGTCCCCAGGCCGGACTCTGTGGGGGTCCCCAGGCCGGACTCGCTGGGGCCTGCCGTCTCCAGGGTCAGACCGGGGGCCTCGCCGGACCCGTACCTCTCCCCCCGGGAGGGCCGGCCATCGGCCCGCAGGAGGGCCGAGGGGGACCTGGCGGGCCAGGATTTCAGGAAGGTGAGTGGGGCCCCTCCGGGTGTGACCTTTGACCTCGTGAACACGTCATCAGAGACCCATTGTCCTTATCGGGTGTTTACTGGATTAGCTGTCAATGCGGTTCCTATTTAGACTTTAGACTAGCCGCTGAACAAACGTTTTTATCCAATGTGGGTCACAGTGTAATCAGATATGGGTCACACACACAGACAGATACCCACACACAGACACACACATACAAACATACAGATAGACACACACACACACACACACACACACACACACACACACACACACACACACACACACACACACACACACACACACACACACACACACACACACACACACAATAATACAGACACATACACACAAAAACACACATACACCCAAATAAACAAGTGCAGCATGTTAAAAAGCCTCTATTTTCAAGTCATTTCAAAGTGTACCTTCTCGTGAGATCTCAAATGACAGCCCCCCCTGTGATGTCATCAGGGGTCAGTTTGTCTTTCAATTGCTAATTAGCCTCACACCAGTTGGCAAGATGGTGTTCCTTTAATTTGTGTGTTTGCGTTTTTGTGTGTCTGTGTTTTTGTGTGCGTGCGTGCCTATGTGCGTCTGTGTGTTTGTGTGTGTGTGTGTGCCTATGTGCGTCTGTGTCTTTGTGTGTGCGTGCGTGCCTATGTGCGTCTGTGTGTGCGTGCGTGTGCGTGCGTGTGTGTGTGCGTGCATGCGTGTGCGTGCGTGCCTATGTGCGTCTGTGTGTGCGTGCGTGCGTGTGCGTGCGTGTGCGTGCGTGCGTGCGTACGTGCGTGTGTGTGTGTTGCAGTTGTACGAGGGGGCGGTGGCGGCCAACGGGAGGCTGCGGAGCCGGCTGGACACGAGCAGGGAGGAGCTGGCGTTGGTCCAGAGCCAGCTGGGGAGGGTCACGGGACAACAGGTTTAAACACAACTCACACTGAGCGCGCACACACACACATGGTCACACACAGACAGACACATGCGCACGCACACACACATTTCTCATTAATGATGAAAGCACAGAGAAGGATTCACAAATGTACTTTGTGATTTATATATAAATTACTCTCTTCTCACAAATACATTTCAATGCACACACAAATGGATATCGGTATGTATTAATGCAAAGTAAATCCCTAAGCAAAAATAAGTTTCACAAATACATTTCTGATCCATACACAAATGTGTCTTGTTTTTAATAAGTGTAATATAAATCCATAAATGTATCAATTATAAAATATTTGCAATTTCAGAAAAATTAATTTGGATGTTGTTACATTAATATACAAACTGTTAAACTTGAATTTACAAGATGCTTTTAATTTGTGAACTGGTCTGTATTTATGTGTGGATTTTTGAGACTCTCCTGACGTGGCTGGAGAGTGTCTGTGCCGTTAAAGTTAGATTGTCACACACATACACGCAGAAAACACACACACCCACACACACACACACACACACACACACACACACACACACACACACACACACACACACACACACACACACACACACACACACACACACACACACACACACACACACACACACGCACACACACACACAATGATAAATAGACCAACTCTAACAATAGACAGGAGATGAACATTTATTTCAGCATTTATTTTTTAGCTTCAGGAAAAATGAATGAGTCATCACCAGTAATTTTCATTAAGGAAGTTAGTAGAAGCTTTACAGCCACTAAAAAGGGAGTCTGAGAATAGGCAAAGCAATCAAAGTATCGGAGTAAGTATACAAAGATGTCAAGTGTCACAAAACTAAGTTGAACATTCTGACCTGAGGACACATAATAATAATGACTGCAGCAAAACCGTTTTCACTTCAGAAGACTTACTGCCACAGTTTGTCTTTATGAGTCATGTTGTGTTATGAACACATTTTTCTTTAGGTCGCAAAAGACACAGCTGCACGTTGTCGCCCCCTTTGGCTGTCTGATGAACAGCACATTGATTTTGTGAAAACAGGTTTAGGGGAATTTAATCTGAATTTCAAACAAGACCAATAGATGTTAGAGGTCTTCCAGGTGCATTCCTGTCAACCACATAGTTGCTCACTCGAAATGTGTCTTATCGCTGTGTTCCCTGATAAGGGTCAAGCATCGCTATACCAGCGGAATCACCGTATAACAGCGGAATCAACAAATAACATCTAGGGACGACCATCATGAACCTACTGAACTACTGGCTGGATTCACTTTCATGTATTTTACACCCTCATCATATTTATATTGTGAGAATGTGAGCAGTTACAAGGCTTCCGGCAATAGAGCTCGTAAATCTGCCCCTTCCGGTAGACACCCATAGAGTGGCGAAGTCATGCCCCTTCCGGTAGAGCCCATGGGACATATGATACCATAAAATATGAATGGGTTTCAATGGAGAGAAAGTAATTATTTTCTGGTCCCAGTCTTTATATGTCCTGGATTACACATATGTTTGTGGATTTAAATGATAATTTTTCATGCCATGAGTTTAACCGTTTATTGTTTAGTCAAAGGCTGTAGAGAAAACACAATGAGAAAGACTACATGTCTCGTATGTGACGTCACGCTCCCTGCGACTGGCATGGACAAGGCCGACAATCTTCCCATGCGCATAACTGAAAATCTACACATGCCCCAACTTATAATGGTTTTAAACCTCTTTCGATGCTGTTATCCTCCCCTTGGAAAAAAGCAGTGAAGTGGAGCAGAGAGATCGCCATGTCTGTACCAGAGTGGTGGTGACGTACGTACAGCATTCGCGTCGAGAGCAGCGAAGAGCTGTAGTTCACAATGCGGCCTCACACAAAACCTAACACTATAAAACTTCTTCACGAATTGTTTTTGTTTTCTTTGAATGAAAAAATATAATTTAAATCCACAAACAACATATGTGTAACCCAGGGCATATAAAGACAGGGACCAGAAAATAATTACTTTCTCTCCGTTGAAACACATTCATATTTTACAATCTCAGAGGTCCCATGTGGGTCTACCAGAAGGGGCAGATTTACGAGCTCCATAGGTAGGAGGCGCTGTAAGTAATGTGCGTTGATGTTCTGTTTGTTCTTATTACAGCAGAGAAGGAGAGCGACCGATCGAGCCGCCAACATGTTGGAGATGGAGAAGAAGGTTGGATTTTGAACAACCTTTATTAACACTGTGCTGTGGTGAATCACAGAGTTATGAATAGTGTTTAGGTAATTAACATCTGTTTTTGTATTTTTCTCCTCTGCAGGAAAATCAAAGTTTAGAAAAGAAAATATCCGACATGGAGGAGGAATTAAAGGTAATTCAAATATAACATAGGTTGAAGGGGAATTGTCTGTATGAATTATTGTAATTAACGTTCATTGCTTTAAAAAAAACAGATTTTTCTTTTTGTCTAATTGATGCTTACAATTAATATATAACATAATAAATGTTCCATTATCTTATATGTTCTTACTTAACAATGACTGTTCTGTTAATTATAAATGCAAACCATGATGCTATGCTATGCTATGAGCTAGCACTGGCACATATTGATTAATTTGACCTTTGATCCTATTCTGTGGGCTAACTTGTATTTGCTGATAATATAGTCCCTTATCCTACGGTATTTGAGCTTTGAGCTTACATGCTGTAACTTGATTGTTTTGTAATTAGAACATCATTCATCTTAGGGGCACAGGGTAGATTATTGTTTTTTTGTTAGCTATGAGCTAACACTGGTACTTGATGATATAGCAGTAGCTTAGCAACAAGGCCGTTGATGCTATGCTATGAGCTAGTCAAAATTAAAATGGTTGAAATGAGCTCAAGTTTCACAGAAGAACAAAGAAACAGAACATAAATACACAAATACAAACACTTGATTATTGGGATTGTAAACCCCTTCCGATAGTGTAATGGGCTAAGCCTTTCGCACCAATGCTAGTGGAAGTTAAATTCCCCCTTAGGCGAATTGGGGAAGAACTTGGCAGGCATAAGGCAAGCCTGCACACTATAGATTACACTAAGTAACTGGTGCTTGATAAATGTGGTTGTTGATGCTCTGCCATGCTATGAGCTAGCACCGATATTTGGTGATAAATGTGGTCGTCATGCAACGCTATGAGCTAACAAGGGTACTTGTTGATAAATGTGTCCATTCATGCTACACTATGCTATGAGCTAGCACCGTCACTTATTGATTAATGGGGCTAATTGGTGCTACACTGTTAGCTAACACGGGTATTTGTAGATAAATATGGCCATTGATGCTACTCTACGCCATGAGCTAACACCGGATGCTAAGCTATGCTATGAGCTAACATGGGTACTTGCTGATAAATGTGTTCCTTGATGCTACTCTTCACTACAAGTTAGCACCGGATGCTAAGCTATGCTATGAGCTAGCACGGGTACTTACAGATGAATATGGCCGTTGATGCTACTTTACGCTATGAGCTAGCACCGGATGCTATGCTATGCTATGCTATGAGCTAGCACGGGTACTTGCAGATAAATATGGCCATTGCTACTCTCCGCTATGAGCTAGCACCGGATGCTAAGCTATGCTATGAGCTAGCAAGGGTACTTGCTGATAAATGTGTTCATTGATGCTACGCTACGCTACGAGCTAGCACTGGTACTCGCTGTGCAGTGGCGTTTAGCCGTCAGCGGGGTCGGCCCGCGCCGCTTGTCACCATTATTCTCTTCAGGCGAGCGGACTGCGCAAAGCGTGAGTGCTTTGACATTCACAGGGGTAAGCCTGAGTGTCCCTCTGCAGTCATGCTTCAGCACAAATGTGTGTTGTCTCCCCCACCGCCCCCCGAGGGAATCCAAACAACACAGTGCTGTTATCAGGGAGGCAGTGGGCTCAATAAACCACGGACGCCTGTCTGGAAATAGACACTCCACTATTGAGCAAAACAATTCAAGCGCCCATGTCAGGCTCTTTTGTTTGTTTGTCTCTTGTGTCTCGTGTGCGTGTGCGTGTGCGTGTCCATCTCCTTCAGCTTTGCAGTCCTCCGGCGTAGTGTTGTCTTGCTTAATGACTCCGTAGGTGAAGTGTTTGTTTTAGAGGCGACGACGGAATGCCATATGCTGTGGGTTGATAATCTCATGAGTGTATGCGTGTGTTGGCGAGTGTTATTGTGTGCGTGGGTTAGTTTGTGTGTGTTTGTGAGTGTCTATGCGCAAATGTATGAGTTGTGTTTTTGTGTGTGTGTTTGTTTTTGTGTGTGTGAGTGAATGTATACATGTATATTTGTGTGTGTGTGTGTGAGAATCTATACATTTCAATTTGTATGTGTGTGTCAGCTTGAGTTTATATTTGTTTGTGTGTGTGAGAATTTATCTGTTTAAATTGTTGTGTGCTTGAGAATGTTTGAGTTTATATTTGTGTGATAATGTATGAGTTGATATATGTGTGTGTGTGTGTGATGATGAATGAGTTGATGTGCGTGTGTGTGATAATGTATGAGTTGATGTGCGTGTCCTGAGGTGTGTTTGAATCCCCCCGCTGCCTGGTGTCGCCCCAGGCCAAGACGGACCTCAGCACCGAGAACCAGAGACTGAAAGACGAGAACGGGGCCCTCATCCGGGTCATCAGCAAACTGTCCAAATAACAGACAGCCATCGCTCTACCGACTCTACATCAACACCATGCATTCAGCGCTGGGGTCCATTCTGAAAGTGTGTGTGTGTGTGTGTGTGTGTGTGTGTGTGTGTGTGTGTGTGTGTGTGTGTGTGTGTGTGTGTGTGTGTGTGTGTGTGTGTGTGTGTGTGTCTGATAGGCCGGAAGCACAAAGTAGCAGTATTTCATATTGAGTCGTTGTTTATGTTCACGTTCATGTGTGTGTGTTGTTGGCCTAAGGGACGTGAGAGGGTCTTTATTTAACAGTTCACTTCAAACGAGTCAAACGCATCACGTATTCACTCCCCACCCAAAGAATATCCACTGGCATCTAACCTTGGAGGCCTTCGATTGAGGGATGTTCTACAGGAATATTACCCTCAGAGTTTATATATTGTTGTTAATAAAATGTTTAAACAAAGCAAAGTTTGAATTACTAATTAGGTTTAATGTCTCTGTTTTATATCTATTCCGGTGTATATCGCCCTATATTAAAATAAAGATGCATCTCCCGTTATTTGATTTATATATCGACTAACATTTAGGCAGATTCCAATACCAGCCAACCGATGTATTGGGCTGGCTCTAGTTGTAGGATAGCGCCACCGTTTGACTGACAGTTCCAAGCAGTCTAAAGGGCGGATTATGGTTCCACACGCAACGGAAGGACCACGCAGACGCTTCGACGCAGCTGTGAACCTGTTTTGGTTCTGGGTCGGGTTTTAGTGAGCGGACCAATCACAGCACTTGCTGCTGCGTCGCCTGATACCATTTTTGGGGGGCGCACGTCAGGCCCTTGTGGTGGACGCAAGGAGGGTTCGCAAGGACGTAAGGACCCCCTTGCATTGTGTCGACGTGGAAACATAATCAGCCCTTTGCTGTTTTTAAGTGAAGCAAGCAATGTTAACGTCACGCACAAAGCACACAAAAACCAAAGCTACTTAAAAGGAGTTTATTTCCTAGGATAATCTCATGTCTCACAGATAAATATACGTCTTATCAACCACATCCCATCTTTTTGGTTCCCGTGAGGTGTTTGTTCTACAGAGGGACAACGTAGGGGTACAAGGTAGTGACGCCTCTTTTTGGCGGGAAAACAAAAAGGCGGGAAACCAATCATGCAAATCACAAAGAAGGCACGGCTACGGACACACACACACACACACGCACACACACACACACACACACACACTTCTACAACAAGACAATCACAGTCCAGGGTTGATTCGTCAGCCAACCATCTTCTCTGTGTTGTTGGGGAAGTGGAATTATTGATTCGGAATACAAGAGACCTGGTATATATATATATATATATATATACACACAAACAAGCAGTTATTTGGAGGCTCTGTACGATGGCTACGTCCGGTTTTCGGAACCCCGCTAGGAGAACGCTATTGAAGCAGCTATTGTTCGGCAGTATTGCGTTTCAAATTTTCTTCTGCATTTGTTTTCGGGTCGGAAGACGAGACGCTTTTGACGCCGAGGAAGACGGGGATTTCGTTGCCTGCACTGCAGTGAAGTGATAAATTCTTAACAATATATAAAGAGATATTCATTTATTTTTTCCTTAAGTACACCAGAGAAACATCAAATAAAGGAACACAGGTTCTATTGGTCCTATTGCAAATACACGTAGTAACAGGGGGGGTGGGGGGGGGGGGGTGGAACAGAACGCTGGCAGCTTATTGGTTGAGTGAATGATGACACTCAGTATGATACAGAATGCGTGGAATGACCCGGAATGAGAATCAGGTACAGTATGAGATGGCCAGAACAATATTCAGATGAGGTTAAAGGGAAGTTCAGAAGGTACACATGGATCCATAGTCAAGTGCAATGGAAAGAGCTAACTTCAATTGAAATAGTTACAATGATGGTATTTGTGAATGTGTATATTCAGTTTTTTGCTATTCAGTCTTTTCAGTGTATTGATCATGGATAAAATAAATTGAAAATTCACAAAGATTGTTATTATGGAGAAGCATGCTCGGGCGGCAGCATATTGTATATGATACATATTGCATTGGATTATTTAAAATATTCCTCCTGGTGATTAAAATAAACACTTTATACGATTTGAGGAAAGGTTTGATAACTCTTCATTAGACTCCACCTTGTTCAGACAGGCTCTGAATGTCATTTACATTAACTTTAGATGGTGTGTGTGTTTGTGTGTGTGTATGTGTGTTCATGAGCATGTGTATGTGCACGTGTGTGTGTACGTGTATGTGTGTGCGTGTGCATGTATGTGTTCCCGTATGTATGTATGTGCACGTGTGCGTCTGTCTGTGTGCGCTTGTATGCATTTGCGTGTGTGTGCAGGTGCGTGCTTGTGTGTGTGTATGTGTTTGTATGCATGTGTACACCTCTTTCCAGTGTGTTCCAAAAGCCATAACCAGAACTACAGACGGCCTAGGAAACCAAAAGGAGCAATGACCGATCACTGTAATGAGGAGAGAGGCTACAAGTCCATGCTAGTGAGATCCACCACATCTACACAGGAATACACAAACACATCAGACTCAATAGACACCCGTTTGGCAGGAGTATACAAAGGTAACACTTACGGTACATTTTTATAGAAAACTACGGTTAATATTCTACATTTTTGTTTTTTTTGTTTTCGTAATCGATGTCATCGTCAGCGACGACCACAAACAGATTTAACCAGCAATAGCATGACTTGTAGCCCAGTCAGATCCCCCCAAGACCCTGACCCACCTGGGGAAGGAACGCGTACACACACAATGTCAACAGAGGACATGCATTCATATCATCACGGCAAAGTGAAAGTGAAAGTAAAGATTCAAGATGGACCGAGGGCATTTCACAAGTCAGTGCATCCGGCTTATTCAGACATCCACGTTGCATTCATTCCTACACACTTATCAATATGCAAAAATACATACACTTTGCAGTCTGTGCATTCTTTTTTTCTCCTTGAGTTTTATTATCAAAATGACATGGAAGGTAAACACACACACACTCATACACAATTTTTAATCGAATGCTTACTATTTAAAACATGCCGTTGCTATGTACAACACTTGTGGCGGACGCATGCGTTGATCTCAACCAAGTCTGCGCAATGCATTATGTCGACAGCGGGGAAGACAGCGTGGAAGTCAGGCGACGGCTCTGCGGTCGTCTGGGAAACCCTTTCCTCTAAACTCTCCTCCTTCGATAGAGGGGACATCCCGTCCTCTAAACCCTCCTCCCGGAAACAAGGGGACATCCGGTCCTATAAACCCTCTTCCAAGGAAATGAGGGGAGATCCTTTCCTTCGAACCCTCCTCCTTGGATAGAGGGGACATCCCGTCTTATAAACCCTCCTCCCAGGAACAAGGGGACATCCTGTCCTATAAACCCTCCTCCCAGGAAACAAGGGGAGATCCTTTCCCTCTAAACCCGCCTCCCGGGTACAAGGAGACTTCTCCGCCCAGCGATGAAGAAAGCAGGGACATACAAGCAATGGTAGCAAAAATACCACTGTGTCGCTGCAGTACTTTGGTTTTTTAGATAGGTATACACGCAGTATGGGACTAAAGAGGGAAAGAAAAGAGTATTCGTGATGCATGATACATGCTGGGTTTAGCTTTGTCCATTTGTCTCGGGCAAATGGTCCTACATTTACTGTACAAAAGGTTTCACACGGTGGCTGGGGGAACTCAACGCACATAAGCAAACACATGGTACGGTCGCAGGCGTGATTGCGGAGCTCTGGGCAATGGTGCAACCCGACCTCCTCTAGGTAAAATCAATACATCATCGATTCATTTTGAAAATACTGATATGAATAACATACACATACGATCAAATATAAGTGGTCGACAGGCCCCAAAAAAAAAAAGAAGCATTTGAACAGCATTACTTTCGACCGTAAACATTCAACAGAGGCATAGTTGTTTGAGAAACATTGGCACACCCTTCTTACTTTCCCTTTGCTTTGTCCATGGATAAGTAAGGTGTTACATCCAAAGTGGTCAAAGGAAACTCCACACACATTCACAGCGTTCCTGATAACTTACCGAGTAGAAAAGCCTCAAGTCCTCGAGTCGACCGCCACGTAGCAAACAGTGTCAAAATGTCCAACCCGGGCAAGGCACCCTTTACTCCTCCCTTCAGAGTGTGTGTGTCTCTGACAACACACACCAACACACACACACACACAGGCAAACACACACACACACAGGCACAGAATCTCCATGCAGGTGGCCATGGTGTGAGCTGTGTATCACAGGATCACATTTGGTGATTGAATCCTAATAAAGTAAGAGCGAGACACACACGTGCTCCGTCTCTGGCGTGACCACGACACAAACGACAAAACCAAGGCAATCTTCTCAACAGTTAATAAAAAACTAAAAACAAATAGACATTTCAGTATTTTTTGCAGTTGTTTTTTGCAGTTGCCACCATCCAAACTTGCGTTTGCATTTGACAACCTAAATAGATTTCTATGCGAGATAAGCCCTGTACGAGAGTACTTTTTATTCAAAGTTAAAGCACACATATTAGCAGGGATACAATACTGCGCATGGTTTTATGGAGAGGATCGAGGAGGGACTATAAGCAACGCATGCATAATGCATCTAACTAAACCACACTTTATCAGCTTGATCGCTTCTCCACTAACCTTTTCACTGAGTGCCAGCACTTTAAAAAATAAGCCTGGTCAAATAACCCTCAAACGCAACCAACATTCAAAGACAATTGCTCACAAACCAATCACCCAAACATTCATTGCCACTCGTTATTTTTTGTTATAGTATAAGCAAATGTGGTGCTGGGTACGAAACGACAAACAAAACTGAAAAAAATAACAAATGAGTTCCAGGTTTGTTCACCTAACCCTAATTGATACCGATGCTCTCTACCGATACTCTCTACCGATAATCTCTACCGATAATCTCTACCGATAATCTCTGCCGATAATCTCTGCCGATAATCTCTGCCGATAATCTCTACCGATAATCTCTGCCGATAATCTCTACCGATACTCTCTACTGTCTCTCTCCCTTTTTGTTTCTGCGGATCAAGCTTGGGGCAGCCGGGGCGGCTAGCCGCATGTAGATCATGAGGTGCATGCAATGCAAGGTTTTAGTCTGGTGTTTGGGTGTCGGGGGGTTGGGGGGCTTTCATCAGTTAGTACATGAGGGGCTGAGGGGGGTGGGGGTGAAGTTAGTTACTTCTTGGCGGCCAGGGAGGCCAGCTGGCCGTCGATGTCCTCCTCCTGCTGCAGAGGGTGCCACTGGGCGATGGGGCGGCGGGGGTTGGCCAGCATGTCAGACCAGTGCTTCAGCCCCAGCCCCGTGGCCTTGCTGCCCACGAAGATCTTGCCGATGGCGTCGTTCTTGCCGATCTTGTCGTAGTCGAACACCGTCACCGCCACCAGGATTTTCTGTGCGGGAAACGAAAAAGGAAATGTTACCAGGAACGTTTTAGTCTCACTGATGCCGGCGGTTGTTTTTACAGATTCTAACAATCTAACAACGGTGCCAGCCTGCATGAACAAAGCGCCATGATAAGATAAGATGTTTATGCAAATCGAGGGGATTGCAGTTACACTGGCATTTACATTCAGGGCATTTAGCAGACGCTTTTATCCAAAGCGTTTTATAATTTGTCAGAAGAAGAGAAACAATTTATATCACTGTCAATACAGTAAGGATGTTCATAGTGCCAAGCACTTACAATATCTAGGTTAACCCATTCCCCGTGTACAACACAGTTAGCTAGGATAAGACGCCACACAATGCTAAGTACTATTATCGAGTACCAGGACGTCCAATTTACAATAAGTGCTTACATTAAGTGCCAGCCAGTTAATTTAAACATTCACCCACAAAAGGTTAAACTAACTACTGACTTCCTCACTTTTGGCGATTGGATCAGAGGACCACAGCTCACCAGAGTGACCCATGTGCTTTAGCTCGTTGGGTCACATACGGAGCAGAGAAAAAGGCCTTAGGAACTACTGCAGGTTTTCTATTGGCCCAAGGCAGGCAGCCCTGTGAGGGTCCCTACCTGCATCTGCTCCAGGGGGATCTCGAAGCTGAAGGACTCGTTGTAGTACGGGTTCAGCGTGTTCTTCTTCACCGTCGTCTTCTTCTTCTTCAGACGCTTGCCGCCCTGCAGCAGCTGGATCTTCACGTAGGGATCTGCAACGGCCGTCGAGAGCATCGTTGGTAACAATGCTACATTAGCGACAACACCTGGATCCTCACATAGGGATCGCTACGGGCATCATGAGCAGCAATGCTACATTAGCAACAACACCTGGATCTTCACATAGGGATCGCAACGGGCAACGTTAGCAACGTTAGAATCAATGCTACATTAGCAACAATACCCGGATCTTCACATAGGGATCTGCAGAATGTTGATTACAACCACAGCAATAACGCACAACGTACATCAATAACAAACAAGAAAATCTGTTTCATGAGAATATCAAAGCCAAAACTAGAAAGCCAAAAAGCAAACAGTATGACGCCACCGCTAGGAAGACTGACCTTCCAAGTCTAAAGTCTGGTGAAGGAAATTAAAACAAATACTAACAGCATGGATATGAATCAAACAACAAACAAATATGTCCTACCAGACAGTCCACAGGCGTCCATCTTCTTCAGGTTCTTGGCCTCCAGAATGCAGACGGTGAGTTTACCGGCAGTCGGCACGTACCGCAGAGAGATGCAGATATCTCCAAGCTTCTCTGGCTGATAGGGAACAAGATTGAAGCACAACCATCGGATACTAATGAGCAAAGCCCTTCTTCTCAAGTGTTACACGGTAAAGATGATCAAACGTGACCTCTCCTAAAGTCTGGTCCACAATGATGACGGAGATGAGCATCGTTATGCAGATGACTTCTCTAGAGACTGATTGGTACCGTTTGTATAGTACCGTAGTATAAGCCACATTAATTACTCATTTTTGCTCACAGCCCAAATACCTCCATGGACCGCCCAATGCTGGCTCGACACCAGAAAGAAATCGTTTTAATAGTAATGTGTTCCTTGGGGCCATCACTGCGGTGCGAGTAATTGGAGATAATGCAGATTCAAGCTTCAGTAAAACCCTGAACTTTTGACCGATTTGACAACAAGGCATCGGTTCTTTTTGCAAGCAATTCAGAGGCTTTGTGATATCGTTCATAGACTGAGAGCACATTGTGGAAAACTGTCTTCTTTGCTTTTTGGTCATTTATGAAGTGATGTCAGTGTTTATTTCTTTACAAGGTTATCCTTTACGCCCAAACCTCCAAAGTAAACGAGCAGATGGGCACCACATCGTGACGTCATGAAGAACGTCATGTTTTATCGCTCAAATAATAAATCACTGAAAAAGACTAAAAGTATTAGTGTTTTGCAAATTCGACCTACAAGGCGATTGTGTTTTTAAGGTGTGGTTTGTTTTCACAGATTGTGTGCATCGCTGGGGGCAATTGGGAGGCTTTGAGTGTCACGGGGCAATGCCTTGAGCGCAACATGTACGGGGAGTATTGGTTCGTAAAATCGGGCTACAAATCGCAGCATTCCTCTGGAGAAACACGGTCATGTAGTAAGCGTTGGGGTACCTCCTCCTTCTCCACGCTCTCCAGGTCCTTCCACTCCTCGATGGGCTGGCCCAGGTCGATGGTGTTCATGGGGATCTTCACCTCTCCGATGATGTCGTGCTTGGAGAAGCGGTCGTAGTCGAACACAGACATGCACACTGTCTTCCCTCCCAGCTCCTCGTAGGGCACCTGGTTGGAACAGGGTGTGTGAGTCCTCGCTAACGTGCAATCATGCTGATAGATGCGAGCAGGGATTACCCACTGCAACGTTAAGCTATGCTATGCTATGCTATGCTGTGCTATGCTGTGCTATGCTATGCTATGCTATGCTATATAATGTCATTCTTTGTTATGTTATGTTATGATACGCTATGCTATGTTACTCTATGCTTTTTTATGATGTTAGATGTTTTGTAATGCTATGTTATGTTATACCATGTTATGCTATTTTATGCAATGCTATGTTATGCTATGTTATGCTATGCTTTGTAATGCTGTTATGCTATTTTATACTATGTTACGCTATGTTATGCTATGCTATACTATGTTATGTTATGCTATGTAATGCTTTGTTATGTTTTGCTATGTTATGCTGTTATATTGTGCTATGTTATGGTGCTCTATTTTTTATTACACTATGCTATGTTACGCTATGTTATTCAATGCTATGCTATGTTATGTTACGCTCTGTTATGTTACGCTATGTTATGTTATGCTATGTTATGTTATGCTATGTTATGTTATGCTATGTTATGTTATGCTATGCTATGCTAGGTTATGCTACGCTCTACTACATTGTCCTACACTTCCCATCTCTTTGTTGTCCTACACAAAGAGATGAGAAGTGTAGGATAATGTAGTAGCCTATAGTGTAATACACACAATAGTAACGATACTAAACAAAATAATACAACATTAATAACGCTGCAAGACGGAAAACCCGAAGAAGAATTCTTAAATTAAATAGAAACAGAAAAACGAGTGCTATCGCGTCTTAATTAGCGCACTCGCAGGTTGCACTATCCGAGTCTTTGTACAGGAATGGCAGTGGGCCGGGGGGGGGGGGGGGGGGGGGGGGGGGGGGGGGTCTTGGGTACGGGCCTCAGCCTGTAGCAGCCAGCCGCCTCTCAGTCCTCAAAGGGGCTCATTAGAGCCCGGAGAGGCTCCAGTGGCGGACACAGGCCAGGGAGCGCGCTGCGTAGTGGAACCGACCGGGGCACACATCGACATACGCTAAGACAAATATAGAAGGAGTAGGAAGCTCCTTGTGGTGGTTAACCGGGAGGAAAAAAAGAAAAGAAAAGGCCCTGCATAATGCAAGGGAGTTGAAGTTGTTGCCTGGCAACCGAGCGAAGGCTACTTTCCCATCAGTCACTTTTTTTTTTTTTTTTTTTGTATTGTCAGATCAAATATTCACGATCGATTGGGGCTCGCAGTGTGTGTTCTCCCCTCAAACATACCTCTGATTGCCGTCTCCCACCCCCGTCCAACTCCACAGCTATCAACAAAAAGACCCCGCCATCACCACCCACCGATCCAACCCACTCACGACCACCCCAATAACCCCATTGCGACCACCACCCACAACCGTCTTAGCCCCATCACCACCCACTAAACCCCACCACCACCACCGACTCAACCCCACCGCCAACACAACCACCGCTAACAGCACCCACTAAAACCCTTATCCACGACCACCAAACCCCAACATGACCCACTACCATCAACACCACCCAAACAACCCCACCACCACCCACAAACCCCATAACCACCATTCAATCAACCCAACAATCGACTAAACCCCATCACCACCAACCATTACCCATTCAACCCCAACACCACCCACTAAACCCCATCAACAGAACCCAATCAACCCCAGCGTCTCCAGTTTGATGTGATTGACAGGTTGGGGAGGAGGCGGACCTTGAAGACGAAGGTCTCGTTGAAGACGGGGTTCAGGGTCTTCTTGTGGACCTTGGTGTCGTACTTCTTCTTCTTGTCGGGAAGCAGCGACACCTTGACGTAGGGGTCCGACGTGCCCCCGGAGTCCATGGAGATCAGGTCGGCCGCCTGGAGGATGCCCACCGTCAGCTGGGAGGTGGAGGAGGAGGAGGAGGAGGGGGAGGAGGTGGTGGTGGAGGTGGGGGAGGAGGAGAAGGTGATGGAGGAGGAGGAGAAGGAGGTGGAGGAGAAGGGGGAGGGGGAGGAGTAAGGGGGAAAGAGGTGGAGGTGGAGGAGGAGGAGGAGGAGGAAGAGTTTGAGGAGGAGGGGGATGAAGGAGGAGGAGTTATGGTGGAGGTGGGGGAGGTGGAGGTAGAGGAGGAGGTGATGGAGGAGGAGGAGGAGGAGGGGGAGGGGAGAAGGGGAGGTGAGAAGGGAGAGTGGGAGGAGAGAACATAATATCATTAGATTGAGTCGGGTAGACCTCTACATCGAAGTGTTTTACTCCAGTATGGTAGACTATCTACCTGCCTGCTTGCTGTGTGCCTGTCTGGCTGTCCGGCTATCCGTCTGGCTGTGTTTATCTATCTAGCTTTATATCTGTCTGCCTGTCCGTCTGTCGAGTGAGCCTACCGAGTACTCATTGTATCTATCTGTCTGTCACTAAAATCTATTTGTCTGTCCGTCTCTCTGTCTGTGTTTCTCGAGTGTGCTTATCTAATGCTCATTGTATCTATCTCTCTGTCACTATATCGATCTGTCTGTCTGTCTGTCTGTCTGTCTCTCTGCCTGTCTGTCTCTGTCCGTCCGACAGTCTTTCTGTCTGTGTGGGATTGTGTTTGCATCCCCCCCTTGCTCTTCGTTCTACTGCGGTCTGAGCCGACGGTTTTTCCCGGAGTGATGAATGGGCCGAGCCGCCATGCTACTCACGCAGATGAAACCGACCCGTTGTGAAGCACAACTTTGATTCCGTGGGCTTTTCCCTCCTAAACGATTCCACAATTTACCGCTCCGTAAATCATCTGTGTCAAATTAAAACGCCGCCTTCCTCTGCGGTTCAGCCGGAGTCAGAACAGACCGCGTTGCGTGAATCGGGTGATTTATTCACGCTGCGAGGGCGTGGGTCCA
Source organism: Gadus morhua (assembly GCF_902167405.1). Classification (NCBI taxonomy): domain Eukaryota; kingdom Metazoa; phylum Chordata; class Actinopteri; order Gadiformes; family Gadidae; genus Gadus; species Gadus morhua. Next base: position 3,809,889 of record NC_044060.1, on the reverse strand, counting down.
ATCTAGCCAGCACCACTGGACTCAAGCCTGACTCCTTAATTACCCCCTTATCCGCTCTGTCTTTGGGAGGAAAAAACACTTCCAGAATCTGAAAACCTCCAATCTAACTAATTTCTCCTTAAAGGTTTTAATTTATGGAGTGAAACAATCCTGCCTTCCAATCAAGTATATTAAGAGAGACAAAAGTTCTATGAAAGTATGTTTGCACCAACACACACACACACACACACACACACACACACACACACACACACACACACACACACACACACACACACACACACACACACACACACACACACACACACACACACACACACACAAATTCCCAGAGCACATTTTATAAATTACCTTAAACTTGGGAGATTATGCCAATCAGCCATTGCTATTTAAAAAAACGAATAATAAAAACTGATTGTTTTTCACCGACCTTTGTGTTTTCAAAGTCGTACTCGATGGAGTACTGCAGCTTCCCGAGCTTCTCCTCTTCCTTCTCCTCCTCCTCCTTCTCTTCCTCCGTCAGCCCGGTCTCTCCCTCGTCATCGTCGTCGTCCTGGTGTTTCTGCAGAGGGTCAGGGGTCGGGGTTAGACTTCAGGCTGAGAAGGGGGGGGTGAGTGAGTGGTGAGAACACTAAGAGGCCCAGGGACAGCATGCCACAGACCCACAGAGCTTCAGGAGGTGGACCACCAATCCCTGACAGCCCACCTCCTCAGAGAACGGTCGCCGCAGCAACGGTGGCCAGGAGTGACTCCTCGTCCTGTCTTTGGTTTACTGGTTCTTAATGGGAGGGTTTCGATCACGTGATCTGAAGCTCCATGAGTTTAGGAGTTTAGGGCCGCCATCTTGGCACGTCTCGACCAGAAGTTCCAGAATAACAGAACATCCAGTTGTGGTTGTTGTTGTTATTCTTACGATAATGGGGAAGAAGCACCAAGATGGTGGCCGTGAATGTGAGTGACACCATGTGAAACCTTCCTATTCAGGTTGTATTAATTATGGGTTACAAATCCTGATTGGTGGCATTGGGATAAGGATTCCGATTTTAGGTTTTGGTTTGTTTTCACCAATTGTGTGCATCGCTCTGGGCTATTGGAGGCTTTTTGACTCCCCCGGGCAGTTGCCAAAGTTCAACATGTACAGGGCAGGACCTAGGGTTCAACATGTACAGGCCAGGACCTAGAACATGCTTTGTGCAGAGGACATTGCCAGTCAGGCAGACCACGTGGAGGCGAGAGCATGCCATTTCCTGAGGTTTGACCTTTAACCTTGTTATTCACTGAGCATTTTGTAAATACTGAGATGAAAGTTAGAACTGACTTCGGTTGTTTTCGTGTGTTTAAACAAGCGTGTTGTGGATTTAAGGGCCGTTTAAAAATGACTATTGGTCAGGCTATTTTATTCTGGGTGTAGCTAATTTGTAAATCGTGTTTGTATTCTCATTCACCGAGCCGTTGGTAAATAGTGAGAGTGTTTCATTAAAATGTTAATTTGATGTTCTGGATGGTTTGTCGGGATTTGCACCGAGATTGATTTAGGTAGATGAAGAATCTCGGAAGAACTTCTGACAGCCAATGTGAATAGTAAAAAGATCTTAAAGAGAAACGCATGATATAAGAAACAGTAAGCAGGCTAAGGGGGATACTGGCTGGCCCTTAATGTACGCACTTATTGTATGTTAAACCTCCTTGCACTTAAATGTAATGCTTAGCGTTGTGTAGCATCTTATCCTAGCTATCTTTGTTGTATACGGGGAATGGGTTAACCCAGCGATTCGTAATTCTTGGCACTTGGTTCTATGAACATCTTTACTCTACCGACAGCGATATATTGTTTCTCTCTCTTCTGATAAATGCACTGTGTAAGGCGTCTGCTAAATGCCCTACAAGTAAATGCAAACGTACTTCTCGCTAACACGGTGGTGTTTTGAAGCCAGTCCGTTCGCCTGCATGTGCGGCTGTCAGCATTCAAGCCAGATAACAACTTAATTATTTAGAGCTATTTATTCAAAATAAGGGCCTCAGTGTACCTCGGTTGTCCTGGGGATTTAAAACATAAGACTCAAACACCGCTCTCTCCAACACTCCATGGAAGAGTTTTGTGTTTTAACGACATGTGATGTCAAGGTGAGAGTTAAGTGATTGTTGCTGGATAATAGCCCCGTTGCCAAGGTTATGCTATCTCCTTGGAGTGTGGAGAGGCCTGCGTAATGGCTCCTTTCAGGCGATCCAGGATTTACAAAATTCTCCTACGCCTCGTCTTCGAGTCAAATGTGGGGTTTTGGGGTGCATTCCTAAAGGGTTTTAAAAAAGGTGTAGGGTATTTGTTTGTGTTGTTCATGCATTTTTTTAATCGTCAACGTTGCCATGTCTCCTCAACAACCATGCCCTTGATCGCATGCACATATTAATTGTGTTAAGTCATATCTTGCATATCAACTCGGAGCCCAATACGGTTCATATTGGAGTGAGGCACATACAATGTGTTAGAGGGTTAGACTCCCTTCTGCAGGGTTTATGGAGCTCATCGTAGCTTTCCGTCAAGTATATTCATCACTCATAACAACGTTTGGGCGAGGAGAGTAAAAATTATAGAAATGTGGCAATACAAGGAAGCTAGGACATTCCATGAAACCCCCTCCTACCCCCCACCAGTAGGGGGCAGAGAGCGACACGCTGTGCTGTCCACCTACCGTAGGTTAGTGTCCGTCACAGTCAAGAAACACGGGGCAACACACAAGACAAACACATATCGAGAGGAGAAGAAGAAGAGAAAAAGGAGGGAGAGCACAGAGGAAGAAGGGTTCAACTCACAAGACACCAGGGCCAAACACGCTACTGAAGAAGGACACCATCACCGCGGGCGTGATGAGGAATGACACACTCGTTTAGGCTGCCGGGGAATCACCATCGCTCACTTCCAGCCAAGGACAATTATTCATAATGTGGAGTGGACACAATAAATTGATTGTTTTAATTAACTAACTGTCATTGGTGCACAGCGGAATCTGCATATTTATGTCAGTTCATTTTACTGCCGAATGAATCATTTGACTTTCTAAACCCGCACGACCCGATGATACTAAACTACTGTGTTGAAATGAAAGGTCATTTCCAAAAGCAGCCAATTTCCCTAAAGTCGAAGCATTGTTGTGTGAGAGACTTGCTGGTTTTCGTCCTGCCGGATTAGAGTGTGTCATTTTTCATCGGCCAAGACAATGGAGTGCGTCACACATTTTAGGAAACCACAACGGAACAACAACATCGAGAGTAAATTGAGGGGAAGAAAGCTCTCCTTGTTTCCTCCAAAGTCTGCGGTTAGAGCCGCTGCTAAGAAATCAAACGGAGTTAGCCAACAAACATCATAGCAATACCGACAACAACAACAATAACAACCACAACAAAAGCACCGCCAACGTTACCTTCAAACAATTGCCGTGAAATCTCACTTTAGCGTAACGGCAAAAAAGTACAAAAGCGAACAGAAAATCGAAAGAAGACATTGGAAGCACACGGTTACGATTTGTATTGGGGAGCACTGGTGAGGTGTGTTCTAACGCTAGTGGGGAGAGCGCTAGCGTTAGTGGAGAGAGCTCTAGCGCTAGTGGAGAGAGCTCTAGCGCTAGTAGGGAGCGCTAGTGGGGAGAGCTCTAGCGCTAGTAGGGAGCGCTAGTGGGGAGAGCTCTAGCGCTAGTGGGGAGAGCTCTAGCACTAGGTGGGAGAGCTAGTGGGGAGAGCTCTAGCGCTAGTAGGGAGAGCTAATGGGGAGAGCTCTAGCGCTAGTAGGGAGTGCTAGTGGGGAGAGCTCTAGCACTAGTAGGGAGAGCTAGTGGGGAGAGCTCTAGCGCTAGTAGGGAGTGCTAGTGGGGAGCGCTCTAGCGCTAGTGGGGAGAGCTCTAGCACTAGGTTGGAGTGCTAGTGGGGACGCTCTAGCGCTAGTGGGGAGCGCTCTAGCGCTAGTGGGGAGCACTCTAGCGCTAGTAGGGAGCGCTAGTGGGGAGAGCTCTAGCGCTAGTAGGGAGCGCTAGTGGGGAGAGCTCTAGCGCTAGTAGGGAGTGCTTCTGGGGAGAGCAAATGGGGGGCGCTAGTTGGGAGAGCTAGTGGGGGAGAGCTCTAGCGCTAGTTGGGAGAGCTAGTGGGGAGAGCTCTAGCGCTATAGTGGGAGGTGCTTTAGCTCTATAATGGAGCACTAGTGTGAAGCGCTATAGCGGAGCGCTAGTGAGACCCCTTGGGCCGAACCCTGCGGCGTCGTACCTCACCACCCTGCATGTTCTTCATGTTGAAGCCGTCCTTGCCCTTCTTGCCCTTCTTGTTCTTCTTCTTCTTGCAGCAGCACTTCTTGATGATGCAGAAGCAGCAGGTGAGGATGAGCAGGCCGGCCACCACCGCGATGGCGATCAGCGCCCATGGAGGAACTGTTGTGGGTCACGACACGCACAGAGGCGCAGACGAGCGCCCACACACACGCACGCATGCACGCACACACACACACACACACACACACACACAAACACACGCAGGCACACACGCACATGCACATACATACTCAAACACATGAACAAACACACACACACACATAGAGAAAGACACACACACATGCAAACGCACACACACACAAAAGACCAAGATAAAAGGTTAAAAAGAGATGTACCATGCGGGTTTGTGGGATGTCGTGCATGTGAAATATGAGGTCAAAGTCGTATTTTTTACTTTAATGTCACCAGGTGGAATGATGCGTTCAATACCTGGGAGAGCGTTGTCTGAGCCCTTCTAAATTATTTTACTTATATGTATTTTCAATACTTGCGTAAAAAGCCATTTAAAGGTATTAATTACATATTAATTGACCATCATATTATGAATACATTTGCTATCATTATTAGTTATTTTATGAAAATCTGATAAAAAAGAAAACGTTTGTTGGTCAGTATTGGAGATTAACTATTTGTATCACAAGTGGCAACATTTAATCATGCATCATTTGCTCATATTTCACCATCTGCAGTCTTTATTCTGTGCATGCTTCTGTTCATCATTTCACTAAATGATTTGTTTGTATGCTGTGGGGTAAATAGGTCTCTAATAATTTGTTCACTTAGTCTGAAGTTGCAACAAAAACCAGTGTGTTTGTGAATAGAAAGTTATTGTATGTTTCTGGATCACTTCAGACACTTCAACAATGCAGCAACAAATACCGCTATTCATTTGCAATGTTCTGCCCAAGTGCTATCGTAATCTTTCTTCTCTCTCCATCCCTCTATCTCACTCTCTCGCTATCTCTGTGTCAAACTCTCGCTCTCTCCCTCTCTCTCTTGCCCTCTATCTCTTTCACAATCTCTCTCGCCCTCTCTCCCCATCTCTCTCTATCCCTCCCTCACCCGCTCTCTCTCTCTCTCTCACACTCTCTAGCCATCGCTCATGGCACAGAACTCATTTCAAACATAAAGTGAAACGAGGCAAATACAAATAGCAGTGTAGGATTTCATTTCGAATCGGCACGCCAGTAGTTTGAGTGCATTGTTGAACTGGCATCTAGCAATAACCTATACCATCCTAATACGTGGAAATAGCTGAACTTCCTCGCTTGTGGTAAACCCTTGACCTTTCTGGGAGGGATAAAGTCGATCCTATCCTGCTTTATCTTCTCTCATCTTATCTTTAGCATCCAGGGGAGCAGCCACGCTCCGCTGTTTTCTCGGACTGGTTTAAGAGAGTCATTCTTAAGTCGTGTGTGTGAATACGACAGAAACAGTTGGATCATGGACAACATTTTTCAGAAGGATGCAGAACTGGAGTTTGTGACAGCTGTTTAACATCGTCTACCTCAATGTATTCTAGTTTCTATGATCTTTACTGAAAGGGCTGATGTTATGCCACCAGGTGTGAGTGTGATACGCCATTACAAACTGTTTGAAAATCTGCCTTTTCCTGTGTTTAGTGAAGTCAAAAGTGGCAGTGTCCACCTCGATGTACGCTGGATAGATCAGTGTACAAGCCTACCCAGTAGACCGTAGCAAACGTTGCTCATCTATCCATCATTCATCTAGGTGGACACTCCCACTTGTGACAGCACCCCTTCAATGAATGACTGTCTCCATGACATCAAGGAGAGACAATCTGCGTCTTATAACCCGACGCAAAGATCTAGAGCACTGCGAGAGGAACTCACGCGGGATCTTGTCGATCTCGTTGAGGAACTTGCTCTTGATCTCCTCGAACATGTCGTTCTTGCTGATCTCCGTGTTGTTTGAGCCCGACAGGTCAGCCGCCGTGGAGGCCAGGGCGGGCGTGGCCGTCGGCGCCAAG